>NC_041389.1:167358351-167399410 GCF_002162155.2 Triticum dicoccoides
GTGAGCATGTCCAGTGGCTACATCTCATCGTCGCTATTCCCATGGACCC
The DNA here is from genome assembly GCF_002162155.2 of Triticum dicoccoides. Classification (NCBI taxonomy): domain Eukaryota; kingdom Viridiplantae; phylum Streptophyta; class Magnoliopsida; order Poales; family Poaceae; genus Triticum; species Triticum dicoccoides. The sequence continues at coordinate 167,358,401 of NC_041389.1, forward strand.
CTCTCCCCCTCCGGCAGCTTCCTCACCAACGCAAGCGGCCACACGCCCATGGACGTATAGTGGAGATTTGGCGCTGCTCGCCACCGTCGTCATCCTCCCCGTGCTCCGTTGGCCTCCTCTGCCCCCGTCAGCTCTCTCCTGTGCTTCCCCCGTCGTTGACCTTCGAGCTCGAGCACGTGCACACACGTCTGCGACGCCGGACACGCATCCGCGGCGGTGCAGCTCGACCTCCTCCCCCGCTGGCTATTGATACATCCATTTTGCATCATGCTTTTATATCAATATTTATTGCATTATGGACTGTTATTACTCATTATGTCCCAAGATTTATGCCTATTCTCTCTTATTTTACAAGGTTTACATGAAGAGGGAGAATGCCGACAGCTGGGATTCTGTGATGGAAAAAAGAAAATATTAGAGACCTATTCTGCACAGCTCCAAAAGTCCCGAAACTCCATGAAAGTCATTTTGGGAATTAATAAAAATATTGAGCGGAAGAAGTACCAGAGGGGGGCCCACACCCTGGACACGATGGTGGGGGGCGCGGCCTACCCCCCTGGGCGCACCCGCTGCCTCGTGGGCCCCCTGGCAGCCCTCTAGTGACCATCTTCTGCTATATGAAGGCTTTTACCCTGGAAAAAATCATAAGCAAGATTACGGGACGAAACTCTGCCGCCACAAGGCAGAACCTTGGCGGAACCAATCTAGGGCTCCGGTGGAGCTATTGTGCCGGGGAAACTTCCATCCGGGAGGGGGAAATCATCACCATCGTCATCACCAATGATCCTCTCATCGGGAGGGGGTCAATCTCCATCAACATCTTCACTAGCACCATCTCCTCTCAAACCCTAGTTCATCTCTTGTATCCAATCTTTGTACGAAAACCTCAGATTGGTACATGTGGGTGATAGTTGGTTTATTTGGTGGAAGATCACATGTTCAGATAATTAATGCATATTAATACCCATCTGATTATGAACATGAATATGCTTTGTGAGTAGTTATGTTTGTCCCTGAGGACATGGGAGAAGTCTTGCTATTAGTAATCATGTGAATTTGGTATTTGTTCGATATTTTGATGAGATGTATGTTGTCTCTCCTCTAGTGGTGTTATGTGAACTTCGACTACATGACACTTCACCATTATTTGGGCCTAGAGGAAGGCATTGGGAAGTAATAAGTAGATGATGGGTTGCTAGAGTGACAAAAGCTTAAACCCTAGTTTATGTGTTGGTTCGTAAGGGGCTGATTTGGATCCACTTGTTTCAAGCTATGGTTAGGTTTACCTTAATACTTCTTTTGTAGTTGCGGATGCTTGCAATAGGGGTTAATCATAAGTGGGATGGTTGTCCAAGAAAGGGCAGTACCCAAGCACCGGTCCACCCACATATCTAATTATCAAAGTAACGAACGTGAATCATATGAGCGTGATGACAACTAGCTTGACGATAATTACCATGTGTCCTCGGGAGCGCTTTTCTCTATATAAGAATTTCTCCAGGCTTGTCCTTTGCTACAAAAAGGATTGGGCCACCTTGCTGCACCTTATTTACTTTCATTTCTTGTTACCCGTTACAATTTATCTTATCACAAAACTATCTGTTACCGATAAATTTCAGTGCTTGCAGAGAATACCTTACTGAAAACCGCTTGTCATTTCCTTCTGCTCGTCGTTGGGTTCGACACTCTTACTTATCAAAAGGACTACGATAGATCCCCTACACTTGTGGGTCATCAAGACTCTTTTCTAGTGCCATTGCCGGGGAGTGAAGCGCCTTTGGTAAGTGGAACTTGGTAAGGAAAAATTTATATAGTGTGCTGAAATTTACTATCACTTGTTACTATGGAACAAAATCCTTTGAGGGGCTTGTTCGGGGTATCTTCACCTCGGCCAGTAGAGCAAAGAGTTTCTACTCAACCTACTGAACCTACTGAAAATGTTTATTTTTAAATTCATTCGGGTATGGTAGAGAAACTGCTAGCTAATCCCTTTACAGGAGATGGAACATTGCATCCCGATTTACACCTAATCTATGCGGATGAAATTTGTGGACTATTTAAGCTTGCAGGTATGCCTGATGATGTTATCAAGAAGAAGGTTTTCCCTTTAACTTTGAAGGGAGATGCATAGACATGTTTTAGGCTATGTGACGATATGGGTTCATGGGACTACAAACGATTGAAATTGGAATTTCACCAGAAGTTTTGTCCTATGCATCTTGTTTATGGTGATCATAATTATATATATAATTTTTGGCCTCATGCAGGAGAAAGCATCACTCAAGCTTGGGGGAGGCTTAAGTCAATGTTATATTCATGCCCCAATCATGAGCTCTCAAGAGAAATTATTATTCAAAAAATTTATGCTTGGCTTTCTCTCAACAATCGCTCCATGCTCGATACTTCTTGTGATGGGTATTTTATGATGAACACTATTGAATTCAAATGGGATTTATTAGAAAGAATTAAATGCAACTCGGAAGATTGGGATATCGACGAAGGTAAGGAGTCAGGTATAACACCTAAGTTTGATTGTGTTAAATCTTTTATGGATACCGATGCTTTTCGTGGATTTAGCACTAAATATGGACTTGACTCCAAGATAGTAGCTTCTTTCTGTGAATCATTTGCTACTCGTCTTGACCTCCCTAAGGAGAAGTGGTTTAAATATAATCCTCCCATGAAGTAAAAGTAGTTGCACCTATTAAACTTGAAGAAAAGACTATCACTTATAATGATCCTATTGTTCCTACTACTTATATTGAGAAACCACATTTCCCTTTTAGGATAAAGGATCATGCTAAAGCTTCAACTGTGGTTCATAAGAGTAATACTAAAACACCTACGCCACCTGAGCAAATTAAAGTTGAACCTAGTATTGCTATGGTTAAAGATCTCTTGGCTGATAATATTGATGGGCATGTTATTAACTTCTGTGATGAAGCTGCTAGAATTGCTAGACCGGATAATAAACATAAACATAGACCTGTTGTAAGCATGCCTGTTATTTCTGTTAAAATAGGAGATTATTGTTATCATGGCTTATGTAATATGGGTGCTAGCGCTAGTGCAATACCTCATTCCTTATACAAAGAAATTATGCATGATATTGCACCTGCTGAGATAGAAGAGATTGATGTTACAATTAAGCTTGCCAATAGAGATACTATTTCACCAATTAGGATTGTTAGAGATGTTGAAGTTTTGTGTGGGAAAGTTAAATATCCTGGTGATTTTCTTGTTCTTGGTTCCCCACAAGATGATTTTTCTCCCATTATATTTGGTAGACCCTTCTTGAATACTGTTAATGCTAAGATAGATTGCGAAAAGGATGTTGTTACTATTGGTTTGGGGGATATGTCTCATGAGTTTAACTTTGCTAAATTTCGTAGACAACCCCATGATAAAGAATTGCCTAGTAAGGATGAAATTATTGGTCTTGCTTCTATTGCCGTTCCTCCTAATCATCCCTTAGAACAATATTTGCTACACGATGAAAATAATATGTTTATGAGTGAAAGAAGGGAAATAGATGAAGTATTCTTTAAACAGGGACCTATTTTGAAAAACAACTTGCCTGTTGAAATCCTAGGGGATCCTCCACCACCCAAGGGTGATCCCGTGTTTGAGCTTAAGCCATTACCTGATACTCTTAAATATGCTTATCTTGATGAAAAGAAGATATATCATGTTATTATTAGTGCTAACCTTTCAGAGCAGGAAGACGAAAGATTATTGAAAACTCTGAAGAAGCACCGTGTTGCTATTGGATATAATCTTGATGATCTTAAGGGCATTAGTCCCACTCTATGTCAACACAAAATAAAATTGGAGGAAGACACCAAACCAGTTATTGATCACCAACGACGGTTAAATCCTAAGATGAAAGAAGTGGTAAGAAAGGAAATACTAAAGCTCCTAGAGGCAGGTATAATTTATCCGGTTGCTGATAGTCAGTGGGTAAGCCCTGTCCATTGTGTCCCTAAGAAGGGAGGCATTACTGTTGTTCCTAATGATAAAGATGAATTGATCTCGCAAAGAATTATTACAGGTTATAGGATGGTAATTGATTTCTGTAAGTTAAATAAAGCTACTAAAAAGGATCATTACCCTCTACCTTTTATTGATCAAATGCTAGAAAGATTATCCAAACATAGACATTTTTGCTTTCTAGATGGTTACTCTGGTTTCTCTCAAATACCTGTGTCAGCAGAGGATCAAGAAAAGACCACTTTTACTTGCCCTTTCGGTACTTTTGCTTATAGACGTATGCCTTTTGGTTTATGTAATGCACCTGCTACCTTTCAAAGATGCATGATGGTTATATTCTCTGACTTTTGTGAAAAGATGTGTGAAGTATTCATGGATGATTTCTCTGTCTATGGATCTTCTTTTGATGATTGCTTGAGTAACCTTGATCGAGTTTTGCAGAGATGCAAAGATACTAGTCTTGTCTTGAATTGGGAGAAGTGTCACTTTATGGTTAATGAAGGCATTGTCTTGGGGCACAAAATTTCTGAAAGAGGTATTGAAGTTGATAAAGCTAAAGTTGATGCTATTGAAAAGATGTTGTGTCCCAAGGACATTAAAGGTATAAGAAGTTTCCTTAGTCATGTCGGTTTTTATAGGAGGTTCATTAAGGACTTTTCTAAAATTTCTAGGCCTTTGACTAATCTATTACAAAAAGATATTCCTTTGTATTCGATGACGATTGTGTAGAAGCATTTGAAATACTTAAGAAGGCTTTGATTTCTGCACCTATCGTTCAGCCACCTAATTGGAATTTACCCTTTGAAATTATGTGTGATGCTAGTGATTATGTTGTAGGTGCTGTTCTAGGACAAAGAGTTGATAAGAAACTAAATGTTATTCAATATGCTAGTAAAACTCTAGAAAGTGCCCAAAGAAATTATGCTACTACTGAAAAAGAATTCTTAGCAGTTGTATTTGCTTGTGATAAGTTCAAACCTTATATTGTTGATTCTAAAGTAACTATTCACACTGATCATGCTGCTATTAAATATCTTATGGAAAAGAAAGATGCTAAACCTAGACTTATTAGATGGGTTCTCTTGCTACAAGAATTTGATTTGCATATTATTGATAGAAAGGGAGCTGAGAATCCCATTGCAGACAACTTGTCTAGGTTAGAGAATGTTCTTGATGACCCACTACCTATTGATGATAGCTTTCCTGATGAACAATTAGCTGTCATAAATGCTTCTTGTACTGCTCCATGGTATGCTGATTATGCTAAATACATTGTTGCTAAATTTATACCAACAAGTTTCACATACTAGCAAAAGAAAAAGTTTTTCTATGATTTAAGACATTACTTCTGGGATGACCCACACCTTTATAAAGAAGGGGTAGATGGTGTTATTAGACATTATGTACCTGAGAATGAACAGGAATAGATCCTACGCAAGTGTCACTCCGAGGCGTATGGAGGATAGCAGGCTGGAGATAGAACATCACATAAGGTATTGTAATCCGGTTTTTACTGGCCTAGTCTCTTCAACGATGCCCGTAAGTTTGTCTTGTCTTGTGACGAATGTCACAGAATTGGTAATATTAGTAGACGTCAAGAAATTTCTTTGAATTATTCTCTCATTATTGAACTATTTCGTGTTTGGGGCTTTGATTATATGGGACCGTTTCCTTCCTCTTATGGGTATACACATATTTTAGTTGTTGTTGATTACGTTACTAAGTGGGTAGAAGTTATTCCAACTAGTAGCACTGATCATAACACCTCTATTAAGATGCTTAAAGAAGTTATTTTTCTAAGGTTTGGAGTCCCTAGATACTTAATGACTGATGGTGGTTCACATTTTATTGATGGTGCTTTTCGTAAAATGATTGCTAAGTATGACGTTAATCATAGAATTACATCTCCTTATCACCCTCAGTCTAGTGGTCAAGTAGAGTTGAGTAATAGAGATCTTAAATTAATTTTGCAAAAGACTGTTAATAGATCTAGAAAGAATTGGTCCAAGAAACTAGTGATGTATTATGGGCTTATAGAACTACATATAAAAATCCTATGGGTATGTCTCCATATAAAATGGTTTATGTAAAAGCATGTCACTTACCTCTCGAACTAGAACATAAGGCATATTGGGCTATTAAAGAGCTCATTTATGATTTCAAACTTGCCAATGAGAAGAGGTTATTTACATTAGCTCACTTGATGAATGGAGAACCCAGGCTCACGAGAATGCCAAACTATTTAAAGAAAAAGTTAAAAGATGGCATGACAAAAGGATACAAAAGCGTGAGTTTAAGGTAGGTGACTATGTGTTGCTATTCAACTCTTGTTTAAGATTTTTTGCAGGAAAACTTCTCTCTAAATGGGAAGGCCCTTATGTTATCGAGGAATTCTATCGTTCCGGTGCCATAAAAATCAACAACTTTGAAGGCACAAATCTGAAGGTGCTGAACGGTCAAAGAATCAAACATTATATCTCAGGTAATCCCATAAATGTTGAAACCAATGTTATTGAAACCGTAACCCTGGAGGAATACATAAGAGACACTTTCCAGAACGTATCAGACATCAAAAAGGAATAGGTATGTGGTACGGTAAGTAAACTGCCTCCAAAATAGTTCTAATAACAATTTTTCCCCGTTTTGGAATATTTAAGAAAATAGGAAAATACAAAGTAGTCTGGGAAGGACACGAGGCGTCCAAGAGGGTGGAGGGCGTGCCCTACCCCCTGGGCGCGCCCCCTGCCTCATGGGCACCTCGTGCGCTCTCCGGACTCTGTTTTCTTGCACGATACTTCTTTTAGTCGGTAAAAATTCAATATATAATCTCCCGAAGGTTTTGACCACCGTATCACGCAAATATCCTCTGTTTTTGTCTTGAGCTGTTTTCTGTCAGATTTGTCAAAGCGAGGTGAGGGAGTCCTGGACTAGGGGGTGTCCGGATAGCCGAACTATCACCGTCGGCCGGACTCCAAGACTATGAAGATACAAGATTGAAGACTCCGTCCCGTGTCCGGATGGGACTTTCCTTGGCGTAGAAGGCAAGCTTGGCGATACGGATATGTAGATCTCCTACCATTGTAACCGACTCTGTGTAACCCTAGCCCTCTCAAGTGTCTATATAAACCGGAGGGTTTTAGTCTGTAGGACGAACAATAATCATACCATAGGCTAGCTTCTAGGGTTTAGCCTCCTTGATCTCGTGGTAGATCTACTCTTGTACTACCCATATCATCAATATTAATCAAGTAGGAGTAGGGTTTTACCTCCACCGAGAGGGCCCGAACCTGGGTAAAAACACCGTGTCCCTTGTCTCCTGTTACCATCCGCCTAGACGCACAGTTCGGGACCCCCTACCCGAGATCCGCCGGTTTTGACAACGACATTGGTGCTTTCATTGAGAGTTCCTCTGTGTTGTCACCTATAGGCCCGATGGCTCCTTCGATCATCAACAACAACACGGTCCAGGGTGAGACTTTTCTCCCCGGAAGATCTTCGTATTCGGCGGCTTTGCACTGCGGGCCAATTCGCTTGGCCATCTGGAGCAGGTTGAAAGCTACGTCCCTGGCCATCAGGTCAGATTTGGAAGTTTGAACTATACGGCTGACATCCGCGGAGACTTGATCTTCGACGGATTCGAGCCATAGCCAAGCGCGCGCACTGTCACGAAGGGCATGATTTAACTCTACTGCCGGACAGTTCCCTGGAGGCCACACAAGAGTCCGCTCCGACCCTTAGCTCGGAGCCGACTGCGCCGCTCGAGGATGGGTGGCTGGACACCGCCTCGGGGCCTGCTACCTCTACGGTGATAGAGCCGAATACCGACCCTGTCCCTTGTAAAGCTCGTGACTCCAAGGTGCCGGACCCCGAACCTTCCGCGCCCCCGCCAATCGAATCCGATTGGGCGCCGATCATGGAGTTCACCGCTGCAGACATCTTTCAGCACTCGCCTTTTGGCGACATCCTGAATTCTCTAAAGTGTCTCTCTTTATCAAGAGAGCCCTGGCCGGATTATGGTCAGGATAGTTGGGAGGCGGACAACGAAGAAATTTGAAGCCCACCCACCACCCACTTCGTAGCCACTGTCGATGACTTAACCGACATGCTCAACTTCGACTCCGAAGACATCAACGGCATGGACGATGATGCCGGAGACGACCAAGAACCAGCGCCTACAGGGCACTGGAAGGCCACCTCGTCATACGACATATACATGGTGGACATCCCGAAGGATGGGAATGGCGATGGAACAGCGGAGGACGACCCCTCCAAGAAACAGCCCAAGCGCCGGCATCAGCGGCGCCGCTCTAAATCCCGTGACAGCAAAAATGGAGATTCCGGCACCGGAGACAATAACACCCCGGATAGCGCCAAAGACAACCCCCTCCAACAAGATTCTGCACAGGAGGATGGGGAAGCCAGCCCTCATGAAAGAGCGGCAGACAGAGAGGTAGAGGACGATAATTATATGCCTCCCTCCGGAGACGAGGCAAGCATCGACGACGATGAATTTGTCGTGCCTGAGGATCTCGTCGAACAAGAGCGTTTCAAACGCAGGCTTATGGCCACGACAAGCAGCCTCAAGAAAAAGCAGCAACAGCTTAGAGCTGACCAAGACTTGCTAGCCGACAGATGGACTAAAGTCCTTGCGGCCGAAGAGCATGAACTCAAACGCCCCTCCAAAAGCTACCCAAAACGCAAGCTGCTACCCAGACAGAGAGGTCTCTGGGCCCTCCACTAAAGCCGCACCCCGGCTTTGCACGAAAAGTACCAAGCCACGGGGGAATGCGCCGGACTTACGAGACATATTGGAGGATAAGGCAAGACAAACAAGATCGATCTACGGATCGCGTGGGCGCCCTATGATACGTGACGACAACCGTCACGCCGGATACAGCAATTCCGGCCGGGCCGAACATAGTAGACAAAGCTCGTTTGAGGTGCGTCATGATATAGCCCAATACAGAGGCGCCGCACACCCACTATGCTTCACAGACGAAGTAATGGATCATCAAATCCCCGAAGGTTTCAAACCAGTAAACATTGAATCCTACGACGGCACAACAGATCCTCCGGTTTGGATCAAAGACTATCTCCTTCATATCCACATGGCCCGTGGTGATGGTCTACACGCCATCAAATACCTCCCACTCAAGCTTAAAGGACAAGCTCGACATTGGCTCAACAGCTTGCCAGCAGAATCAATTGGGTGTTGGGAGGACCTGGAAGCCGCATTCCTTGATAACTTCCAGGGCACATATGTGCGACCACCAGACGCCGATGACCTAAGCCACATAATTCAGCAGCCAGACAAATTGGCCAGACAATTCTGGACACGGTTCTTAACCAAGAAAAATCAAATCGTCGACTGTTCGGATGCAGAGGCCCTTGCAGCCTTCAAACATAACATCCACGACTAGTGGCTTGCCCGGCACCTAGGACAGGGAAAGCTGGAATCCATGGCAGCCCTCACATCACTCATGACCCGCTTCTGTGCGGGAGAGGACAGCTGGCTAGCTCGCAGTAACAACCTAACCAAAAAGTCTAGTAGTTCGGATACCAAGGACAGCAATGGAAGGTCGCGTAGCAATAAGCACAAGCGCCGCATTAACGGCGATAATACTGAAGATACGATAGTCAACACTGGATTCAGAGGCTCTAAACCCGGTCAGCGGAAAAAGCCATTCAAAAGAACTACTCCGGGCCCATCCAATTTGGACCGGATACTTGATCGCTTGTGCCAGATACACGGCACCCCCGAAAAGCCAGCTAATAACACCAACAGGGATTGTTGGGTGTTCAAGTAGGCAGGCAAGTTAATTGCTGAAAACAATGATAAGGGGCTGCATAGCGATGACGAGGAAGAGACCCGGCCTCCAAACAATAGAGGACAGAAGGGTTTCCCCCCACAAGCGCGGATGGTGAACATGATATACGCAACCCACATACCCAAAAGGGAGCGGAAGCGTGCACTCAGGGACGTATACGCGATGGAGCCAGTCGCCCCAAAGTTCAATCCGTGGTCCTCTTGCCCGATCACTTTTGATCGAAGGGACCACCCCACTAGCATCCGTCATGGCGGATTCGCCGCATTGGTTTTAGGCCCAATCATCGACGGATTTCACCTCACTAGAGTCCTAATGGACGGCGGCAGCAGCCTGAACCTGCTTTATCAGGATACAATGCGCAAGATGGGCATAGACCCCTCAAGGATTAAACCCACAAAGACGACCATCAAAGGCGTCATACCAGGTGTAGAGGCCAATTGTAAAGGCTCAGTTACACTTGAAGTGGTCTTCGGATCCCCGGATAACTTCCGAAGCGAGGAGTTAATCTTTGACATAGTCCCGTTCCGCAGCAGCTATCATGCACTGCTCGGACGAACCGCGTTTGCAAAGTTCAATGTGGTACTGCACTACGCATAACTCAAGCTCAAGATGCCAGGCACTCGAGGAGTCATTACGGTCAACGGAAACACCGAACGCTCTCTCCGAACGGAGGAGCATACAGCGGCTGTCGCGGCGGAAGTACAAAGCAGCCTCTTAAGGCAATTCTCGAGTCCGGCTGTTAAACGACCGAACACCGTCAAGCGCGCCCAGAGTAACCTACAACAAGACCACCTGGCACGTTTCGAGCACGCGTAGCAATGTGGCCCCAACCCCAGCCCTCGCGAAATTGCAGAACCAGTACCACACGTACATAACTACGCTCTGGAGACCCATGGGCACATGGGAAGGGGCACGACGACGGAATACCCAGAGTGCGGCTCAACCACACCAGGGGCTCCCAAATGTGTCATTATTTTTTTCTCTTATTTTCAGGACTCCGTTTTCCAGAAGCCCTGTTTGGCAATAGACTTGCCGAACTCACGATGCAACAGCCAGGGAAGCAGAAAAGCTATGTCGAGTATCCAGGTGGTCTCCATTACGAGCATTATACCTGTTTTACATACCATTTCGCAGCCTACCCCTGGAGGGGGACATGTTAAATAGTCCCATCCCTTGCTTATCGCACTATTTGTATCATTCTGCTTTCATTCCAGTATTTTTTGAATAAACAATGCATCGCTTTTTGCCTATCATTGCATTCCTTTTTCTATCTATATATGTTCACTTATGACATGTTGCATCCGTACGCTTTGGTACGGCCAAATACACCAGGGGCTCAAGTTCCCCAAATTGTGGTGTGATAAGTCCGAACACTTTCACAAGTGCGGCACCCCGAACTTATAGCATTATATGCATCGGCTCCGAATCATGTCTTGGGTCAATAGTTGGGTTTGCCCGGCTCCCATGTTTTGGTACCTTACGTTCCGTTATATCAGCTAAGGTAGCGCTGGGAGAACCACTGCGATTGTGCCCCAGTTGAGCTGGGTCGAGCACCTCAGTGGAGAAAGCTAAAACTGACCGTCATGATAAGGCGAGAGCTGGTCGCTGTTCGAGAGTGTTTTTTCGAGTCCCTAAAGTCTTATGTCGCTTAGAGAGAGGAACCGGCTCTGTCCGGCCCAGGCGTGGATAGCGCCCCGAATTCGGCCTTCCGAACACTAGGGGCTTTCTCAAAATTTAAAATTATAGAATTCTATGGCTAAGTGGGAGTGTTCAAGCATTATAAGTCCGGTTGCCTTGTTCATTGTGTTGAGCGCCTCCCTCGAAGTACCCAAAAATGGGAAAAAGAGCGCTCAAGTTTATCCCAAACACCCCAGCACTCGTGGCATGGGGGCTGAAGCCAACAACTTGCCATCTCTCAAATTTGATAAACGGCTGCATAGAAGGTAATATTTTAAAGTAACAAGCGTTGCTTAGCGCATATGAACAAGTTTTCAGCGCACAGGATAACAAAATGCGAGTCTACTAAAAAATTACATCTTTGGAGCATTCGCCCGCTATAAGGCGGGCACCCTTCAGGACACCCTTATATTACATCTCGGGTGTGCGATACTCCTTCCCCGGTGGTGGCGCCTCGGTCACAAGCTTCTCGGTGTCCATCCTACCCCAGTGCACTTTAGCACGGGCAAGGGCCCGACGGGCACCTTAAATGCAGACGGAGTGCTTGATGACTTCAACCCATGGACAAGCGTCCACCAGCCGCCGCACCAGACCGAAGTAGCTACCAGGCATGGCTTCTTTGGGCCATAGGCGAACTATGAGACCCTTCATGGCCTGTTCGGCCACCTTGTGGAGCTAGACCAGCTGCTTCAGCTAGTCGCTCAGGGGCACCGGATGTCCGGCCTCAGCATACTGACACCAGAACACCTTTTCCGTGGAGCTCCCCTCCTCGGCTCTGTAGAATGCGGCAGCATCGGACACGCTACAGGACAGATCTGCGAACGCTCCTGGAGAGCTCTGAATTCGCGTAAGTAACAAGTAATTCACTTTTACATGCTTGCTTTGCATGAAGAATGCCTTACCCGCCGCTATCTTCTTTACTGCCTCAATTTCCTAGAGGGCCTTTTGGGCTTCGGCCTTAGCGGCTTTGGCACTCTCAAGAGCCGAGGCGAGCTCGGACTCTCGAGTCTTCGAGTCACGCTCCAAACTCTCGTGTTTTTCCACGAGAGCCTGGAGCTCTTGCCGCGCCTCTGCCACACGCGCCTCCTGCTTCTCTCGCTCAGTGCGCTCCGCGGCCGCATTGCGTTCGGCCTCGGACACCGCTTCCTTCAAGGTCGCCACCTCGTTCGTGGCCCCCTGCAATACTCACGTTATTCCTGTAATTTTTTGCAACCAAATCCTTTTCTATAAGGTATTACTTTAATAAGGTACTACTTACCTTCCTTGTCCTCGAGCTGCTTCTTGGCACGGTCGAGCTCGTTCTTGGACCGCTCAAGGCTTTGTTTCAATGCATTGACCTCCGCAGTCAGTGCGGCAGAGGTCAGCAGCGCAGCCTGCATTCCCATATTGACATATTTGCGTTAGATTCCTGCGTATATCTTTTTAGATCCTTAGTTCGGCTTTTCTTTTCGAACACCAAACTGAGCATCAGGGGCTACTGTCTATGCGGTACTATTTTTACATATCTTAAATTACTTACCTCAAAGCCTATTAGAAGGCTGGTACAGGCTTCAGTCAGCCCGCTCTTGGCGGACTGAACTTTCTGGATCACCGCACTCATAAAAGTGTGGTGCTCCTCATCGATGGAAGCGCCGTTGAGCACCTCCAGCAAATTATCCGGCGTCTCCGGTTGGACGGAGGCCACCGGCGTCGCAGTCTCACCCTTCTTACGAAGGGCCCGCCCGCTGGACTTCGGAACCACTGTAGGTTCCGATACGGAGTCCGGCACAGGGCCGTACTTGGAACCCTCTGGGGTTCCGCCCTCTTTTTGCCCAAAGTCTGGGAGGTCGCCTTGCGGCGCCTCCAGGACCACCTCCTCCTGGCTGGGCCCCTTCTGGGACCCCACCTCGGCGTCGTCTGCATCACGAGGGGTGGAGGCGGTCGGAAGTGAAGTGCTATTCACATCCGACGAACCCAGGGACCCGCTCGACGAAGCGGGGAGATCGTCCTTGGGCGGGCTACAGGGTTGTATTCGGCGTTAGAAGACACTATGCGACAAAAGAGAAATCATGGGCTATTATGGAATCCGGACACTTACGATCTTGCCAGGGGCTTGGCCCTCGAAGGCCACTCCTCCTCGCCATCGTCGGCATTGGTGGAACAGTCCAGAGGAAGGGTCCTTCCCTTCTTGGACCCTTCGGCCTCCCTCGTTGGGGAAACCTTCCTCTTCTTCTCTCCCCCGCTGGGGGAGAGGCCTCCTTTTTCTCCTCCTCTTCTTCGTGGGAGGAGTCCGCCTCGGAGTCATCGGACGATGAGTCTGATAACACCTGGCGTCGGGAACTCCTCCGAGTTCCCGTGGCCTTCTTCTTGGCCTTCTTCTCCGGCACCACGTAAGGCGCCGGGACCAGCAGCCCCGTTAATCGGGCATCCGCTGGGCCTTCTGGCAAGGGAGCCGGACAACTAACCTGCCCGGACTTCTTCTACCAGGCCTGTCAAAGGCAAGGGAGATTAGATCCAGCATAGAATCAAAACTATGAAAAGCAAGTGTCCGTAAAGGGTACGATAGCTTACCTCGCTGGCATGCCGCTGCGAGCTGAATCTGCGATCTTCGGTAGCGGATGCGGGAGCCTCGGCGCCCTTGAACAGCACCCTCCAGGCGTCTTCGTACGTAGTGTCGAAGAGCCTGCTCAAAGTTTGGTGCTGCGTCGGATCAAACTCCCACAATTTGAAAGCCCGTTGTTGGCACGGGAGGATCCGGCGGATGAGCATGACCTGAACTGCGTTGACGAGCTTGATCTTCTCGTTCACAAGATTTTGGACGCATGTTTGGAGTCCGGTCAGCTCCTCCAAATCACCCCATTTCAGGCCCTTCTCTTTCTAGGAGGTGAGCCGTGTGGGGATGCAGATCTGAATTCGGGGGCCGCTGCCCATTCAGGGTCACGCGGCTCGGTGATGTAGAACCACCCCGATTGCCACCCTTTGATGGTTTCCACAAAGGCGCCCTCGAGCCATGTGACGTTGGGCATCTTGCCCACCATGGCGCCTCCGCACTCCGCCTGCTGGCCTCCCACCACCTTCGGCTTGACATTGAAGGTCTTCAGCCATAAGCCGATGTGGGGGGTGATGCGGAGGAAGGCCTCGCACACGACGATAAACGCCGAGATGTTGAGGATGAAATTCGGGGCCAGATCATGGAAATCCAGGCCATAGTAGAACATGAGCCCCCGGACAAATGGGTGGAGTGGGAAGCCCAGTCCACGGAGGAAATGGGGAAGGAATGCCACCCTCTCATGGGGCCTGGGGGTGGGGATGAGCTGCCCCTCGTCGGGGAGCCGATGCGCAATGTCGCCGGACAAGTATCCGGCCTTGCGCAGCCTTTTGATGTGCCCCTCTGTGACGGAGGAGGCCATCCACTTGCCTCCCGCTCCGGACATGATTGGAGAAGGTCGAGGCGAGATGTGCGGACTTGGGCGCTGGAGCTCGAGTGCGTGGAGATGGATAAGCAAAGGAGGAAGAAGGTGTAGGTGAAAAGGTGGATCCTTATCCCCTTATATATGGGTGGACGAAACTATGCGTCCCCACTATCCTGGTAAAACTCGCTTATCTCCCAAGTGCCGCAATCAATGGCGCGGTTGGGTTACCCACGCCCGTATTGATAAGAATCCCGGAATACCGGGACACGATCTCTGCTTCGACAACACGTGCCAAGGAAACCGCTTCGCTAAACGCGCTGAGGTGGAACAATAAAAACAATTCGAATAAAGGCCTGGCCATGGCATGACGTCATGCCATGAAATACGTCAGCAGATTGAACTTGTGTAAATATTATTCTCTCTACGGTGGTATGTGGAGCTTATTTTGCAGAGCCGGACACTATCCTGGTGTTCACAATCTTTTATGAATTATTCGGAGGAGGAAACCGCCTTGCAATGCCAAACACAATATGCGCGCCGGACTCGTCGTCATTGAAGCCTGGTTCAGGGGCTACTGAGGGAGTCCTGGACTAGGGGGTGTCCGGATAGCCGAACTATCACTGTCGGCCGGACTCCAAGACTATGAAGATACAAGATTGAAGACTCCGTCCCGTGTCCGGATGGGACTTTCCTTGGCGTGGAAGGCAAGCTTGGCGATACGGATATGTAGATCTCCTACCATTGTAACCGACTCTGTGTAACCCTAGCCCTCTCCGGTGTCTATATAAACCGGAGGGTTTTAGTCCATAGGGCGAACAAAAATCATACCATAGGCTAGCTTCTAGGGTTTAGCCTCCTTGATCTCGTGGTAGATCTACTCTTGTACTACCCATATCATCAATATTAATCAAGCAGGAGTAGGGTTTTACCTCCACCGAGAGGGCCCGAACCTAGGTAAAAACATTGTGTCCCTTGTCTCATGTTACCATCCGCCTAGACGCACAGTTCGGGACCCCCTACCCGAGATCCGCCGGTTTTGACACCGACACCAGGCATCATAATGTCACCCTCCTCCAACAATGAAGACAAGGATGCTTGGCTAATGAAGATAGAGCTCAAGAAGGTCATGGAGGAGATCAACAAGGAGGATGAGATCAAGAAGGTCATGGAGGAACAAGCTCTGGCGGAAAAATAAGAAGACATCCAACCTCTTCCTAGCCTCTTTACTCCAACTTAAATTGAAGCTTTTAAGATGATTGAGTTATCTCAAATACAAAACAAGTATCTCACACGTGAAAATGTTTTTTGAAGGATCATATTGTCGCACGCAAGGGCATTATCCGCAAATTGGAAGAGCTCCTACGCTCGATGTGAGACTATCCACCATCTTCATCACCCCCGAGGACATAATTACATGGGTATGGCCACTCACCTTGGCAACTGCCGAGCTTGGGGGAGGTGCCCCAGTATCATATCACCATCACACTCCTATCTTTACCGTTTTTCTTAGTTCAATCCTTTTGGTAATATCTTGATCTAGTAGAATAAAGTTTTGGTGTGATTTAGTTTTGAGTTTTGCCTTATGATCCCTCTATGTAATCGAGTCCGTGAGCTATATAGGGCTTTGCTTTCTTGCTATGATCTTGAGGTAATAAAAGAAAAAGAAAGAATAAAAATAAATTAAGAGTTCATATTGATCTTATGCAGATTAATGACTTCACACATAAAGAGTATGATGCATAAAAGTTGTTGAGAGTTGGCAAACATAGTTTTGGTCATGTTGCAATTAATAGGAAGTAATAAAGAAAGAGAGGTTCTCACATATAAATATACTATCTTTGACATCTTTTATGATTGTGAGCACTCATTAAAGTACGATATGCTAAAGAGTTGATGTTGGACAAGGAAGACAACGTAATGGGTTATGTTTTCTCACATCTGAATTAAAGTATATTGTCATGGATCATCCAACATGTTGAGCTTGCCTTTCCCCCTCATGCTAGCCAATTTCCTTGCACCAAGTAGAGATACTACTTGTGCTTCCAAACATCCTTAAACCTAGTTTTTCCATGAGAGTCCACCATATCTACCTATGGATTGAGTAAGATCCTTCAAGTAAGTTGTCATGTTGCATGCAATAAAAATTGCTTTCTAAATATGTAAGACTTATTAGTGTGGAGAAAATAAGCTTTATACGATCTTGTGTTATGGAAGCAATAAAAGCGACGGACTGCATAATAAAGGTTCATATCACAAGTGGCAATATAAAGTGACGTTCTTTTGCATTAAGATTTCGTGCATCCAACCATAAAAGCACATGACAACCTCTGCTTCCATCTGCGAAGGGCCTATCTTTTACTTCCTGTCTTATACAAGAGTCATGGTGATCTTCACCTTTCCTTTTTATATTTTATCCTTTGGCAAGCACCTCGTGTTGGAAAGATCCTGATATATATATCCAATTGGATGTAAGTTAGCATGAACTATTATTGTTGACATTACCCTTGTGGTAAAAGGTTGCGAGGCAACACTATAAGCCCCTATCTTTCTCTGTGTCCGAATAAAACTCCATAATGATAAGTATTGCGTGATTGTTAGCAATTGTGAAAGACTAAATGATAGTTGAGTATGTGGACTTGCTTAAAAGCTCTTATATTGACTCTTTCCGATGTTATGATAAATTGCAATTGCTTCAATGATTGAGATTATAGTTTGTTAGTTTTCAATGAAGTTTCTGATTCATACTTGACATTGTGAATAGATTGTTACTTTAACTTAAGAAATCATATGACAAAATAAATATATGTTGCTGTTATAAGAATGATCATGATGCCCTCATGTCTGTATTTTATTTTATCGAGACCTCTATCCTAAACAAGTGGACATATTTTTCGATTTCGGCTTTCGCTTGAGGACAAGCGGGGTCTAAGCTTGGGGGAGTTGATACGTCCATTTTGCATCATGCTTTTATATCGATATTTATTGCATTATGGACTGTTATTACTCGTTATGTCACAATACTTATGCCTATTCTCTCTTATTTTACAAGGTTTACATGAAGAGGGAGAATGCCGGCAGCTGGGATTCTGGGCTGGAAAAGGAGCAAATATTAGAGATCTATTCTGCATAGCTCCAAAAGTCCTGAAACTCTATGAAAGTCATTTTGGGAATTAATAAAAAAATATTGAGCGGAAGATGTGCCAGAGGGGCCCACACCCTAGCCACGAGGGTGGGGGCGCGCCCTACCCCCCTGGGCGCCCCCCTGCCTCGTGGGCCCCCTGGCAGCATTCCGGTGACCATCTTCTGCTATATGAAGGCTTTTACCCTGGAAAAAATCATAAGCAAGCTTACGGGACGAAACTCCGCCGCCACGAGGCAGAACCAATCTAGGGCTCCGGCGGAGCTGTTCTGTCAGGGAAACTTCCCTCCGGGAGGGGGAAATCATTACCATCGTCATCACAAATGACCCTCTCATCGGGAGGGGGTCAATCTCCATCAACCTCTTCACCAACACCATCTCCTCTCAAACCCTAATTCATCTCTTGTATCCAATCTTTGTACCAAAACCTCAGATTGGTACCTGTGGGTTGCTAGTAGTGTTGATTACTCCCTGTAGTTGATGCTAGTTGGTTTATTTGGTGGAAGATCATATGTTCAGATCCTTAATGCATATTAATACCCCTCTGATTATGAACATGAATATGCTTTGTGAGTAGTTACGTTTGGTCCTGAGGACATGGGAGAAGTCTTGCTATTAGTAGTCATGTGAATTTTGTATTCGTTCGATATTTTGATGAGATGTATGTTGTCTCTCCTCTAGCGGTGTTATGTGAATGTCGACTACAAGACACTTCACCATTATTTGGGCCTAGAGGAAGGCGTTGGGAAGTAATAAGTAGATGATGGGTTGCTAGAGTGACAGAAGCTTAAACCCTAGTTTATGCGTTGCTTCATAAGGGGCTGATTTGGATCCACTTGTTTCATGCTATGGTTAGGTTTACCTTAATACTTCTTTTGTAGTTGTGGATGCTTGCAATAGGGGTTAATCATAAGTGGGATGGTTGTCCAAGAAGGGCAGTACCCAAGCACCGGTCCACCCACATATCTAATTATCAAAGTTACGAACGCGAATCATATGAGCATGATGAAAACTAGCTTGACGATAATTCTCATGTGTCCTCGGGTGTGCTTTTCTCTATATAAGAATTTGTCCAGGCTTGTCCTTTGCTACAAAAAGGATTGGGCCACCTTGCTGCACCTTATTTACTTTCATTGTTTGTTACCTATTACAATTTATCTTATCACAAAACTACCTGTTACCGATAATTTCAGTGCTTGCAGAGAATACCTTACTAAAAACCGCTTGTCTTTTCCTTCTGCTTCTCGTTGGGTTCGACACTCTTACTTATCAAAAGGACTACGATAGATCCCCTACACTTGTGGGTCATCAGCTATTTAAGGCCTCCCTCGAGCCCTCCGAACTCACCCATAGCCTCACCGCACTCCACTAGCCCCGCCCATTCACTTCCTTGAGCTCCAAGAGCTCCTGAGCCCTCCAATGGCCGCCTCAGTCGCCGGCGGTCTCTGCTCGAATCCGAGTGAGTCGAGCTCCCTCCCCTCTCCTTTCCACCACCATTATCCTCCTCCACCTCCTAGACCTTGCCCCCGTGCTCTCCCTTCCCTCTGATGGCCTTCTGCCATGAGCTCGCGGCCGGCCGTAGATCGTTGTCTGCCGCGGATGGCCTCCCGCTCAACTGAGCCCTTCCCCGCGGTTGCGCCTTGCCTGGACGGGACCGCCTCGCTCCCCTGAGCACGCGGGTGGTCCGGTCTCCACGTTTGGTGGCCTACGGCGCTGGCAACTGTTGCCGGAGCTCGCCCCATCCTTTGCTCCGCGGGCGGACGAGTGGTTGAAGGCGACGACCGCGCCCGAGGACCCCACCTGCCCGCGGGCCCCGCTAGTCAGTGGCTGAGGCGTTGACTCGGACTCGCTGACGTGGATAAGTGGCGGACCCCACCTATAAGTCTCATGAATTGACCCGAACTGCTGAGGTGGATAAGTGAAAGCGTATTCCTCGGAGTACGTTTTCCTCCACCGAAAGCGTATTTCTCTAATTGCGCATTGTGTTTTTCTATCCAGGCCCTGTTTGAAAATATTTTCATTACAGATGGGTCCCCTGGCAGTCAAACGTTCATATCTTTTCAACTGTAGCTCCAAATCAGGTGATTCCAAAGCCCACTTCTTTGTTTCGTCGAGCCCGTTCTGATGGAATCATTTTCACCATGTTTTAAGTTATGAAAATGACCATTCTGCCCTTGCCCTTATTCAGTCCCCTCTGAGAGAGCACGATTTCCGGCGATTCCTTCTGCGAGCTTCTCGCACTTTCTCCCGGTGATTTCTTCCGCCCCAGGCAAGCCACACCCTCCATTTGCACCACTGTAATGCAGTGACATGGTTTAATCAATTTGAACTTGTTTGAAATATTGCTTTAGCTACATGACTCTATGCATGGAATTTTCTCGGAGTATTATTTTGATCTTGCTATTGCCATGCTATTGTTTTGATTACTAGGAGTTATGCTTGTAGTTGATGAGTATCAAGTTGTCATTGGAGTATTAGTGGTTGGTATTATGATTATTCCCATGATGGTATCTGTTATTATATTTTGGAGTAATTACTTCGGATCTCATGTTGCCTTTGGATTATTAGTGGTTAGTATGACTATTTTCATGATGCTAGTTGGTGTTCTGTTGCTTGGAGTATTATTTTCGGAGATGATGTTTACATGTGGATCTTAGCCGAATAGCTTTATTCTTGTTATTGGAGTAGTAGGGTTATTGTTTTCGGATTCATCATGACAGTAGTGTTGTTCTACCCTTCGAGTATTTTAAGATGATGATATTATGCTTGGATTATTTGTGGGATATTGCTATGACTTGGTTATAGTTTGATAGTTGATATTGAAATATCAGTTATCACTGTTATATTTTTGGGGTTAAATTCCGTCATTATGTTGGTCAGGTGCCATTGAACCGAGCTTTTTCTAGTGCAACCACATTTTCCTTTTATGGGAAGGCCAGTCTATTGTCCTGCCGCTCGCCGGTGCCTCCAACGAGGGACGGTTATGGGCGTGCGGTACCCTGGCCCGGTAAGCAGACATAACCTTGTGTGCCCGTAGTTGGTATTGAGATCTCTTGTCCCTGTTTGGGACCGTTTGGTTTTGCCACGATGTGGCCGTTTTGCCACGACGGTGGTCGTTGATGTCTGGGGTAGACACGGGGCCACCCATGACTTAGCCCACTGGGGAGTTAGTCGGAGTGGCTGGGAGAGTGTCATGGCAGTAGATCGGTTTTGTCGGAACACCGTTGGTCCACCCGAATGGGAGTGTGACGCCATGGGTTCTGTGGTGTGGGTAAAGTGCGCTACCTCTGCAGAGTATGTGTGTTTAATCTATCAATAGCAGCATCCTCGGTCATGGGCAAAAGTTCGTACTAGGTCACACCATTCGATCAACACTCACATGACAGAATGACTTATAGGTGATGTATATGTTGATATCGTGAGCTGTAACAGTTTGGCAGGATGATGATGATGATGATGATGATGTGGAATGATCCGGAGAAGGATCATTCAGTTTGTGATGTGGTCACGAGGTGATCATGCGAATGTGATCCATGAGTGATCACCGTTCAGTTACGAGGTAACCCGTTGAACCCGGTGTGGTTCCGTTTGTGATCCGTGAGTGATCACCGTTCGGTAACGAGGTAACCCGTTGAACCCGATGTGGTTTCGTTTGTGATCCGTGAGTGATCACCATTTTGTTTTGGTCACGAGGTGATCGAGATGGTATATTGCTTGGCCAGCTAGCCAAGTGTGCGATGGCTCATGTGGTACTTGAGATCTAAGATGATGGCTTATCAGTATTCTAGTAGTTCATATCGTGATTATTAGTTGCTTCATCATGGTAGCCGTTAATTTAATTAACCTGCTTAATGCTATGTTGTTATCTTGCCTTGATGTTTTGGTTGTTGTGAGCTTGCAAGTACATTCAATGTACTGACCTGGCGTGTCATGCCAGATTGCAGGTGATGCTGTGATTGCTTGATTGCTTGTCGTGGTTTCCGTTCGTGCGAGCTAGATCGTGTCCCAGCCAGAGTCCCTACGGAGTGGAGTTCACTACCTTCGTCGTTGTTCCACTGCTAGAGTTCTTCCACTGCATCGTGTTGTTCTGTTGCTTGAATGGAGCAACTGTGGCAGGCGTACTGTCGCCATGCTGATGTAACCCTTGTACCCAAATATATTGTAATAAAGAGTTGATTTGTTCTATGCTAAGCAGTGCAGTATTCCAGAAGACTTCATCTCAATCTTTGGCTGGTATACGGGGCGTTTTGGTTTCCCTGAGCCGGGGTGCCACATTTCTCCCCCTCTACTCTCTTGTAATGGATTGAGTTTTCCCTTTGAAGTTATCTTATAGGATTGAGTCTTTAAAGATTTGAGAACACTTGATGTATTGCTTGCATGTGCTTATCTGTGGTGACAATGGGATATTCACGTGATCTACTTGATGTATGTTTTGGTGATTAACTTGCGGGTTCAGTGACCTTGTGAACCTATGCATAGGGGTTGGCCCACGTTTTCGTCATGACTCTCCGGTAGAAACTTTGGGGCACTCTTTGAAGTACTTTGTGTTGGTTTGAATAGATGAATCTGAGATTGTGTGATGCATATCGTGAAATCATACCCACAGATACTTGAGGTGACATTGGAGTATCGAGGTGACATTAGGGTTTTGGTTGATTTGTATCTTAAGGTGTTATTCTAGTACGAACTCTAGGATAGATTGAACGGAAAGAATAGCTTCGTGTTATTTTACTACGGACTCTTGAATAGATCGACCAGAAAGGATAACTTTGAGGTGGTTTCGTACCCTACAATAATCTCTTTGTTTGTTCTCCGCTATTAGTGACTTTGGAGAGACTCTTTATTGCATGTTGAGGGATAGTTATATGATCCAATTATGTATTATTGTTGAGAGAACTTGCACTAGTGAAAGTATGAACCCTAGGCCTTGTTTCTTAGCATTGCAATACCATTTACGCTCACTTTTATCATTAGTTACCTTGCTGTTTTTATATTTTTAGATTACAAAAACCTATATTTACCATCCATATTGCACTTATATCACCATCTCTTCACCGAACTAGTGCACCTGTACAATTTTCCATTGTATTGGGTGTGTTAGGGACACAAGAGACTCTTTGTTATTTGGTTGCAGGGTTGTTTGAGAGAGACCATATTCATCCTACGCCTCCCATGGATTGATAAACCTTAGGTCATCCACTTGAGGGAAATTTGCTACTGTCCTACAAACCTCTGCACTTGGTGGCCCAACAACGTCTACAAGAAGAAGGTTGTGTAGTAGACATCATATGCCATGCTGTGTACCAGGCCTGTTGTGTTCCTTGCCATGAGTCTGGCAAGGGGGTCAATAGTGATCTAGGAGTGGATCACTGGACACCGGTAAAATTATCCTTAGGTACCTAGAGAGGACTAAGGAAATGTTTCTCGATTATGGAGGTGATAAAGAGTTCGTCGTAAAGTGTTACGTCGATGCAAGCTTTGACACTAATCCGGGTGTCTCCGAGTCTCAATCTGGATATGTATTGAACGTGGGAGAAATTAGCTAGAGTAGCTTCATGCAGAGCATTATAGACATAGATATTTGCAAAATACGCACGGATTTGAATGTTGAAGACCCGTTGACTAAAACTTCTCCCATGAGAAAAACATTATCACACCTTAGAACTCATTGGGTGTTAATCACATGACGATGTGAACTAGATTATTGACTCTAGTGCAAGTGGGAGACTATTGGAAATATGCCCTAGAGGCAATAATAAAGTGGTTATTATTATGTTTCCTTAATCATGATAAAGGTTTATTATTCATGCTAGAATTGTATTGATTGGAAACTTAAATAGATGTGTGAATAAGTAAGCAAATAGCAAGTCCCTAGTAAGCCTCTACTGGACTAGCTCGTTGATCAAAAGACGGTTAAGGTTTCCTGACCATAGACATGAGTTGTCATTTGATAGTGGGATCACATCATTAGGAGAATGATGTGATGGACAAGACCCATCAGTTAGCATAGCATATGATCGTTCAGTTTATTTCTACTGTTTTATTAATTTCAAATACATATTCCTTTTACCATGAGATCATGCAACTCTTGGATACAGGAGGAATACCTTATGTGCCATCAAACATCAGAACGTAACTGGGTGATCATAAAGATGCTCTACAGGTATCTCCAAAGGTGTATGTTGAGTTGGCATGGATCGAGATTGGGATATGTCAGTCCGTGTGACAGAGATGTATCTCTGGGCCCTCTCGGTAATACAGCATCACAAGAAGCCTGCAAGCAAAGTGACTAAGGAGTTAGTTACGAGATGATGTATTATGGAATGAGTAAAGAGACTTGTCAGTAATGATATTGAACTAGGTACGGAGATACCGACGATCGAAATCTTGGGCAAGTAACATACCAACAGGCAAAGGGAACTATGTATGTTGTCATAAAGGTTAGGCCGATAAAGATCTTCATAGAATATGTACGAACCAATACGGGCATCTAGGTCCCGCTATTGGTTATTGACCAGAGAAGTGTCTCGGTCATGTCTACATCATTCTAGAACCTGTAGGGTCCTCACGCTTAACGTTCATTGACAATATAGTATTATATGAGTCATGTGAGTTGGTTACCGAATGTTGTTTGGAGTCTCAGACCAAAGCACGGACATGATGAGGAGCTCCAGATGGTCCGGGGATAAAGATTGATATATACACTACTACAGGATGCTAATAACGCGACACTACGATCAGAGACCCTTCGACAAAACTGTGTGCGATGTAATAATCGCAAATGGTAGTGTAAAAAGATGTCAAAAAAGGTGCAAAACATTTGCGATGACAGATGCATCAAACACGGTTTAGATTTTGGTTGCGTGTGCAATGTAGGGCATACGGTCCAGTTCAATTAACAGTTTGCGATGAGGAGAACAAAAGAAACGGGTAGTTAGATGAAGGTGTGGGCGATATACAACATATGGTTCACTCGGATGAACTATTTGTGATTAGGCGGAACAACAGAAAACAGGCAGCCAGATGAAGGTGTGTGCAATATACGGCATACAGTTCACTCAGATGAACTGTTTGTGATTAGGCAACACAACAGAAACGGTCAGCCAGATCATGGTGTGTGCGATATATGACAAAAAAGGTTCCTAATCAGAAATGTGTGTGAATACCCATAATAACATAGAAAATTTCTTCTAATAAGTCGTGTGTGTTGTGGGCAAATGTTTGCTGGTATACGATTGTTAGTGATTGATGAATTCATCACCGACGGGTTTCCTAGTATGGTCCGTGTGCGTTGTCATTGCATACAGAACAACAATATATGTACTTATAAGGACTTAATTCCATAACCAAATTGAACATCCAATTACATAGGTGTCTAGTAGACACATGACCTTTGCACACACCAAAGTATGTTCAAAAATGCCAAGAAAAACTCAAACAATGCATAAAAATGCAAAACGAATGCTGAATAATTTCATATTTTTTAGGATGACACTCCTATGGTTGCATGTTGCCTCTGAAAACAAATCAAGGTGGGGAGAAACATCGTATGTCGTTTCGCACACATATAGGTGACAAGTTCCCTCTCGGAACCATGATGCTTCTTGAGAGAAGCTCTGGTTTGTAAGAAGTTTATACCAAAACTTGTCCCAAATTGGACTATTTTTTTACCACAGCATGTTGGTGCCATGTCATAACACCATGCAATGTTTCATGATTTTGAGTTGAGTTTTGGATTTACAATAATTTTAAAACTAGGTTTCTCAACGTTTACTGTCGATTCGGCACCGCCCTAGATAGGCTTTTTCCTCGTGGTTCCCAAATGTCAGAATCCAAATCTGCCACTACCGTGCAGCCTCTACTATTAAGAATTACACCCCATTTGATGTGCTAGCTGAAAATAATTTGGTTGGTGCGGGCGGCGCTAAGAACTTGCGGATTCTGTAATGAACAAAGATCAAAGCCCAGTATGAAAGAAAATATGGGTCACACCCTAGTTGCAAAGGGCAACAATGTCTAACTCCAGCTTACAAAAGGTACAAAAGCACGAGGATTAATTGTTCATCAGGTTTACACATAACCCGGATTGAACAGGGCAATAACATCTAACTCAACAAAAGTTTTTGGCAGTCACAATCAAATGGATCGGTCCGATCCATAAAATCAAGATCCCGGCACAAAAGATCTACTAGTCCATTATGATGACAAGTTGTTGTAAATATAAGCCGAGCATGATCAGAAGCCCTTAGGTCCACCTGAAACTTCTTTTTATGTTGTTCAACATACAGTTCTGTGAGAAATTTCTTGTTGAAAAACTTAATCCTCAGGGACAATAGTTCCCTCGCATTCCTCATGAAGAATGTGACAAAGCCAGTGTTTAGATGGTTGGATGCATATCCTTCCACTGTTATTGTCTTTAAACGAATGTCATGAGATCTGAGAAAATCCTTGTGCTTCCTCTGCCATCGATTGGTTATACCTTTTTCATGAAGTCCTAGTACCTAAATAGACATGAAGATTGAAAACAGTTAATTTCTAAAATAGAGTATGTCGAAGGAACGACAGCTGAACGGGTAATTCACATTATATTTGGGCTTTCAATGTGTGTGAAATCATCACCTTTATATACAAATTCTTCAAACATGGAAAGCATCGCAGGAAGCCAATAGTGGTGTTCAGATCAATACACCCTATATAAATATATAAGGTCTTGATAGAATCCAGCACCCCTGATATACCATCTATGGACAAGCTCTTCATTCAGCATAGAACATAATATTAGCACCAAAAGTGTACTCCAAGATGATATTTAACTTATGCACACAAAAGAAAAATGTAGATTACTAAAGTGTACATGGATAACAAACAGTACCTAAACAAGTGTCGAGCTAACTACCAACTTGTAACATCAAACGGATGAGGAAGTACACCCAAGGTCTCCAGTTTAGGTGCAGAGACCACAGTTATTTGCAAAGGTTAATAACAACAATCAAGGAGCAACCTTTGAAGTGAAGGGGCATCTTCGATAATGAGCTCTTATCCTTCAAAATGAATTCCAATGCTTACAAGGTAAGGCGACTTTATTTTGAGACAAGGGATATGGATTCCTAGTCCAAAAACAAGCACCAAACGCTCCAGTGCAGGGCGGCTGGAGTGGATGATGCTTTGAAGTGAGGCCACCGACAGATCAACCAACACAAGCGCAAGTTTTTTCAGCAGGGGGAGTGGAAGCATTTGTACCAGATTGTCTGCTAGATGGCACTGGGTCAAGGTGGCAGCGTGGAGAGAGGAGGAAAACCATGATATGGGCATCGGTGGTGAGGGCACAGATGCAGCTCTTGGTGGTAACCTATCACTGTAGTCATGGTAGAACTCAAGCTGCTGGAGTTTATCAAATTGATGGGATGTCAGCCAGTCGGCCACCATGCAGGGTATGTGTCGGATTACAGGTTCCGCAAACCCTTGAGAGGTTCAAACTCTGGGGTGCGTGCGGAGATCTCAACCTACCCAGCCTGCCTACTCGCGATCCTCCTAAGCCTAGCGTGACAAGCTCAAAGGGACAAAGGGACACGGCAGTTTATCCTGGTTCGAGCCACCTTGCGGTGTAATACCCTACTCCAGCGTTTTGGTGGATTGCCTCAGAGGACTGAGGATGAACTAGTACAGTGGATGAACTGGCCTTGGGAGGTGAGGTGTTCTTGAGCTCAAGGGAGCTGGTGAGGTGTGAGCTAGTTCGGCTTGTCCTTCTTTTATGGTGGTGGCTAGTCCTATTTATAGTGGCCTTGGTCCTCTTCCCAAATGTTGGCGGGAAGGGATCCCACAACGACCGGATTTGAAAGGGGACAAGTAGTACAGCTTATCCTGACAAAGTAGTCTTCGCCTGCGAAAAGCCTCTGGTTGTGACGCTGCGGTGGGCTCGTCGATGACCTCCATCCTGCCGTCCTGGTGGTCTTGGTCTCGTTTCACCAGAATGGGAACCTTTGGTGGATTCCTCGGGACTCCGCGCCTGTGGCTTGCCTCCTTTGCACCAAAGAGGAAACATGTGCTCTGCGCCCGCCTGGCGCCCGCCTGACCCTGGTCGTCATGGCTCACGTCAGTTGAGCCTCGTGAGGTAAACCCTGCATAGAACTCTCTGCCCCTCGGGAGCCAGCCTGGGGAGGCCAATCCCCTCGAGGGTCTTGGCATCGTCCGTCTCGCGACTCTTGGCCCCTCACAAGGGTCTCGAGTTCTTGACACTGAAGCTAGGCCATACCAGGACGTCGATGGAGCCATGTGGTGGGCCGCAGGCTGGCAGGGCTCGATACCCCCATATCCAGGACGCCGACAGTAGCCCCCGGTCCCAAGGCGCGCTCGGACTTGTCTTCCAGGCAAAGCTAAAGGGCAAGTGCGGAGCACCGCAGGCCCTAACCGCCTGTAGCCTTGATGACGTGTGGCGATTGATGGGACGTGGGCGACTCCGCTTCCCCATGCTGCCTTGGCAACCGTTCGACTTGACAGGACGATGCAGCATGCAGAAGATCTCACGAGGCCGTGGAGGCCGACGGCTGGCCTCTCTTGACTATAAATGCAAGGGAGAGGCAGAGCCCCTTGCCCATGTTTCCTTTGTCTTGCTTTTTCCTGCTTCTTCTCTTCTCCACCTTGCGCCCATGGCATCGCCGAGGAGGTTTTCAGCGACCGAGAAGGGGAAGGCTTCCAAGGAGGGGTCTGCCGCTCCACCTCCCAAGAGAGGTCGTGGTCGCCCCCACAAGCATCTCGCAGCTCCCACGGCGGCCCCTAGGGTGGCGCGGGCGCGCATCCCCCAGAGTCGGCACTCCTCTTGGTGCCCGTAATGGCACCTCTTCTCGCGGCAGGGCCCGCCGGCTTTGGAGCAGGCCCCATGACGAAGGGAGGCATGCGGTGATCGTGCACCCGCCTCAACCATGCTTATCTTCCCTGGACGTGCTCCCTGAATTCGTGGTGTGGTCGGAGAGCCCAGTCGGCACCTCGCTCCGGCTTCTGCGTTTCTTCTTCGGCGAACTTCCTTCCTCGGGGCCTGATGGTCTCTGGCTGCAGGCCGACGGTTGCTGCAGCAGAGCTTCGTGGGTTGGTGCCGAGGTCGCCCCCTCCGGCAATGTGGTCCTGACCTATGGCTGGCAGACTTCCGCCCGCGCGCGTGGCCTGGGCGGAAGGTGTACCTTCCACTTCAAGTACGACGGCCTGGCGACCCTCTATGTGGGGGTGTTCAGGGAGGACGGCCGCCGTGTGGGTAGCTGCCCGGAGGATGGGAGCGACGAAGATGGTGGCGAAGGCGAGCTTGGTCTTGGAGACACACGCTCCTCCTCCCATGACGGCAGCTCTTCCTCGGATGAGAGCTCGAGCAGTGGTGGCTACGACCAGCACTACAAAAAAATGCACTTCCATGATGATACGTGTTTGTCATAGTAGGTCGCGTTTTTTGTCATGCATGTACATCAATGATGATTTTATGACAGAATCAAGATAGTCATACATGTGCTGTCGTAGAAGTGTTCCATGACATTACCAAAATTATCATCACGGAAGTGTCCACTTCCATGACGATAAATCGCACGTCACAGAAGTGCTTTCGTCAAGGGTGACCGACATGTGGCATCCACCATAACGGAACGCTGTTAAGCTATCGGGTCGGATTTTGGATCCGATAACCCGTTAACAGCCCTGACCAATGGGAAATTTCCACGTGTAAAATTCTGATTGGCCGAAGGGAACACCTGCAGCTCGTCAGTGGGCCAGATGTGGCCCGTCCATTGGAGGAGACATGCCTATGATACGTCGAGACGTGGCTGGGCCCAATAGAGGCCCATATAGGTTAAAAAGGCCAGCCCAGTCAAAGGCCCGTAGTACTTAATCAGGTACTAGTGGGCCAGCCCAATAACGACCTGCTTAATAAAAGCCCATTTACGGCCCGAAGCCAGATCTGGCCCGTTAATTATTCACCCAATATTTGGGCCCATTTACGGCCCGAAGCCAGATCTGGCCCATTAATTGTTCACCCAATAATTGGGCCTATTTGCGGCCCGAAGCTAGATCTGGCCCGTTAATTGTTCGCCAAATATTTGGGCCCAACTACAGTCCAGTGACTTTCGTCCTGTTAGAGGCCTGATGTAGACATGGGCCCATTTCATCCCGGTGTGACTTTTGGCATGGGAATGGCCCAAGCTGCCCATGGGCCATATATGGTCCGACGAGACAACGGGCCCACTAACGGCCTGTGCTAAAGGTGGCAATAGTTAAGCCCAACGTGACTTTTGGGCCTGTTAAAGGCCTGTCGTGTAATTTGGCCTGTTGATGCCTGTACTAAGATTTCGGCCTCTTAAAGGCCCATGATATCAGTGGGCCAACTAAGGACCGAGATATGTTTCGGCCTGGTAACGACCCGTGAGCTAACTGGGCCTAAAAAGGCCCGGTCTACATTTCGGCCTGCTGAAGGCCCGACGATGACTAGTGAAATTGACGCCCAACATGCATTTTGGCCTGCTAAAGGCCCGTGGTTTCATCTCGGCCGTAAAAGGACCTTACAATATTCAGCCTGTTAATGGCCCAACGCTACCTGGCCCAAACTAAGCGCTGGGTCGACAAAAGGCCCAACTAAAATATTGGCTAGTGTAAGTTTGGGCCTGGCACAATGTGTGAAGGCCCCGATCATTCGGGCCCAAGAAAGACGTAGGTCGGCCCAATTGTGGCCCGCTAAAAACCAGGTCCGTTAGAGTCGAATGTTTCGGCCCGGTCGACTACATCTAATTTTTTTCAAATAGTGAATGATGGCAGTAACTAGTAGGAATTAAGAACAAACCTACTCTATACAATAAAGGATTTAAGGTATATTACATCCACTGGGCATCAAAGTTCGCCACCAATGATCATAAAGCGCAATGAAGAAGCAGATTACAAAAACTGGGCACCATTGCAGCGTAATAAAATAATACTGAACCGAGACCACTTCCAAGACAGTTCAAGAAAGTTTAGCCTTGCGGAGGAACTGCTGTGCAAGCTGCTGAGCAAGGCTGTGAGACTGGCATAGCATGTCGGTCATAGCTTCCAGGTGTAGCTGTTTAGCGATGAGGTTCTCATTGGTGTTATCCGTAATCTTTCTTAGAGATAGGACTTCAAGTCGAAGTTGAGTTGCAGAATGCCTTTCTGCTAGAACTTGAGACTGAAGAAGTCGAACTGATTCAGACAACGAATTCTGTGAGCTTGTCTGACTATTAGTCTCAAGTAACTTGAACACTGCATCAAGACAAGACTTTGGGGTTGTCTCGCTATCTTCATGATGTTTTGCCTTATTTGCTGCAATATATGTTGGGTTTGTCTCACAACCTTCAGCGGACTTGTGCATGCCATCAGGCATATCACCCTGAAACAAAGCAGAGAGATGACAGGTTTTGCACGTGTATAAACAAATATGATAACTGTGTTGTCAATTCCATCCAATTTCAAATTAGAAAATAAAGAGTAAGTTCAAAATATCAATAGCATAATTTGGCATTGTTCATAATACGGGGAGCTTCACCACACTACTGGATTACCATGTCAACATAACAAGCATAGATGAAGGGCAAAGAAAATCATTGTATCTATTTTGGATAATGTGCATGGCATGTTGTTCATATCATCAGCCACATCAGTAAGATAAAACAGGAGATGACAAGGTGCAAACGTGGGCTGCTTCACCACACACTGGATTATAGATCCACAAAAACAAGCATACATATACGGAGTATTAAGTAATGTGCATGGTATGAATAAGGAATTTGGTTTTACAAGTATTAGAACTTATGGTTCTTGCGAACATGCATTTTGGTAGAAACATCAAACTAAACAGCAGTAAACGATAGGGAGTATGAGCAAATTAAACAGCAGTAAAGGCTTTAGAAGGACTGATTTACATTAACAGTTAACACCGGCTTTATAATGCCCTTCTCCATGTCAAGGGAAGGATAACTCAAGAATTTCAGCACAAAATCTTCTTCATAAGCATTGCCTGTACTCTACATTTTGTAGAGAGTAACTATAGATATGATAATACTGGAAGGGATAGAGGATAATGAAGATAAGATGCAGATTGATGCTACATAATCAACTACCAATCCCTAGAAGTACAAGCGTTATAGGACAAAATGTACTGACAAGAGCAATGGGCTACACTTCTGCACTGGCATTGTGTGTGTATTCTACTTGTTGGTAAGATTAAATATAGATCTGATCTTTTTTAGTAAATGGTGGGCGAGGGAGATAAGATGCAGAATGCAACAAAATGAACCAATCCCTCTTCCCATAATACAAGAGTGTTTTGAACACTGGTGTACTGTACAAAACGTTCTTATATTATGGGACGGAGGGACTAGCTGTTAATGTAAGTACAATGATAGACCGCGTTCAGTACTTACAAGAGGACTGCAGAGCTGAACCTCTTCAAAAGCATTGGGTTGATTCTAAATTTATGTAAGAGTCCATACGGATCTTATAATTTCCACCAAATGGATGATTACGAGGCTAACATGTGCAGTGATGCTACATAATCAAATAGCTATGAAAGTAAGTATGGTCATACAGGGCAAGAGGTACTCACAAGAGCAATGTAGTGTGCAGTATAGTTGCGAGATTCTGTGGTCCCTTGAGAACAAATGTTCTTCTGCTAACAGTTTTTGTACAAGTGAGACATTAAGGCAAATGCAGAAATGTAGTTCAAATTGTGATGTGATATCATAGATAGTACCTTACGCTGGAGCCAAGACCAATGTGTAACAAGATTATTCCAGTCACCATCGGATAAATGTAGCATCGAAGACTTTACAGAAATTTCGTTCAGAGGCTTGCCATCGAAGTGCGCTTGCCTCAGGTAGGAACGATACTTCATCAACGAGTGCTTGAAAAGCGCAATCAACCCTTGCTCGTCATCACAATCCAGTTTGCTCCACGCCTATTGAAAAGAATGAAATCTTTTGTCTTCTGTCAGTAGAAACATATGCAGTAATGACCATGAATAACATTAGTACATTACTTACGTGTAAGTTGCAGAGGAAGACTGGAAATTGTTATGTGTCTGCGGTATAATCTTTCCATGAAGGAAAGATGCGCACAAAGTTCCTGACAACAACATAAGACTCGTCTTCTAAACTGGGAAGAAATGGAATAAGGGTCCTATTTTCTGCAATTGGGGCTCTCTCTGGTTCGAAAAGGGATTTGGCAACTGGATTTGGTGTACTCTTTGCTGGAATGGGGGTTTTCCGTCGTACAGCTGTTGCTATGTCAACTGGCATAATCATATTGTTTGCTGTAGTTGGGGTTTGCTGAGTTGGGGCATCAGAAATGACCAGTGTAGTAGGGCTAGAGTCTGCTAGAGTTGGGGTGGTTTGTAGGTCAGGTGATATTGCAACTACACCTAATGGGCTATTTGATTTATCAGGTGCCACTACCTTTTCCAAATACTTTGCTTGTGCTCCTCCATGATCAGCAATCACCCTCTTCCTTTTGAACATCTGATACACAAGAACAACATTTGAATGGATAAATATGGTATGATGACAGATGGAATATGTACTGAAAATGGATAGGAAAGGCGTATTCACATACACGATGTGTAAACTAAGCTAATGGCGGTTCAACAAAGTAGAAGCAATGCAAAGCATCAGTTGCAAGATATGTGCGAGCAATGTAACCTTGGAAAGTTAGAGCAAGTACCTTAATGGGTGAATAAGATAGGGCATCTTCCTCTGACTCCTCCACTAGGGGGCTACATTGACTTAGGTCTCCCTCTAGCTCAGAATCACTGTTAGGATCATATTTTGAGCATGAATCTGTAGGTGGAGAGCGTTTGCATTGCATTGCATCCAGGCTTGATTTCAGTCCCTTAATGCCAAGTTTGACAGCCATGGCATTGTTCTGCTTTATTCTTTTCATGCGCGCAAGCTCATAGTCATTATGATGCTGTTCAGAATCTGAGATTCATGAAAACATAAAAAGTAGTCAGATTATCTATGGAATGCATTGCGGATTCAACTCGTAGAGTGTCTCCCTATAAACCCCTGCATATGCATAGTTCACCCCCAACCGTGCTGACCAGACCACACACAGAAATACAAACCCCTTATGTCTCTATAACAGGCAGGCACACATTTCAAAACTGAAGTAGGAACATTAGAATCATATGAAATTCGTATTTGAACAAATAAACTAAGCAATTATGAGTGGCATAATATTTTACTTCAAGGGTGGAGTGTTGGTAGTGCGACACAAAGCAAGTAGGCAGATTGTATTCCATGTAAAAGATCGAAACCTATGTAAAAGCTGGAAATGACACTTTCTTTCTATACAATGCAGTGTTTATTGCCCACACATGATGGAAGAGATCACATAGAGAAATACTATTCACTCATGTCTACAGTTCCAGTATTTAGAAACAGGGTGGTCCACCCTAAAAGAATATTGACAACAAATATGACAAGGCAAGCATAGATGTAGTGGAATCAATCATTTACTTGTGAGCTTACTAGGACAAGTATGCAGAATTGTAATTGCAGTAAGAGACCGTCCAAAATCTGAATGAAGAAGTTTGTCTAGCACTTATTGTTTGCAACTAATCGACGTGAATAATTGGATATTATATCGAATGAGTAAGAAAGACAAGTAAAATTGTCAACAAACCTGGCTTGCAGTAGTAATCTGGGTCAATGTCACTACGACCAACAATCCAAAATGACTAGTGTCTGTTCCGAGGGCTGGAATTTTGAAAACCCTGTGAACTTTAGAGGTACTAAATATTACCGAAATACATTTGAACCATTAAGTGTAGGTAGCACTGAGCACACAACAAACCCTAATGAAAGTCCTGCCTAATGAGTAAATGAATCAATTAGAAAATGGGTGATGAGGAGTGGCTGCTGAGTGTTGAGGACGTATCTCAGGATAAATCTGGTTGGCTTGGTGGGTGCTGCACGCGTGAGCCCTGAATGGACTGGGAAGGTAGGCACGGCAGTGCGCTCGGGTAGCGGTGACGTTGTTGGGCGAGCAGCTCCTGGTCTCTTGTTAGTCCGGCATCTCTTCCTAGAGTCATACCGTTCGGGGACGGCAAGTCGCCGGCAAGGCAGGCGGCTGGGGGCGAGTAGAGATCAGAAGCGTGCAGCAGAACAGAGGGGAATCGGGGCCTGGGACGACCCAAAATCCCAGGGTGGGCTGGCCCACCGTTGGCACCCTGTAGAGATACACACCCGAGCGGCGAACATGCATTTTAGAAACTAATTTAGGAACATTTAGCTGACCAATTAAACAACTCTGTTTTAATAATATCAGATTCGTATTTGAACAACTAAGCTTGTTTAGCTTGATGGGTGGAGCAGTGTTATTATGACACGAAGCACGTATTCTTATTGTATAGTGATCATAAAAGGGGGAAACTCTAAGCATATTTTTTTAGCAAAAGAGGGTTTCCCCTTCGATTTCTATTAAAGAAACCACAACGGAACCAACATGATCAATTAAACCCTAAGCATGATCAATTAAATCGTATTATGGCTGTGCCATGGCAGATTTAAAGCTGCAACCGGAGAAATGATATTTAGCATCCATTGTTTGCTTCGAACTAAGAACTACTCCCTCCGTCCCATAATATAAGAACATTTTTGACACTAGTGTAGTGTCAAAAACGTTTTTATATTATGGGATGGAGGGAGTAAATTCTAAGAGTTGAAAAGAAAGTAGAGTAACCAAGTTAAGATCTATTTTCTGGTTGAGATCAAAAAGTTGCGGAGATATGAAGTACCACCTCTCTTGTGGCGCCGTGTAGGCATCGGGGGTGCGATGGCTGTCGGTGGCATTGAAGTAGATCTGCGACGGTAGACGAGTGCATCTGGGGATAAGTCCCGTTGTGGTGGAAGAGAAGGTCGTCTGAGCGGCCCCTGCAAAGAGGACGACGGCGCCGATGAAGTGAGAGGGCGTGATGCAAGGCTATTGGTCCATCGCCATGGATGAGAAACGTCCATCTCTAGCAGTGGACGATGCGGTCTTGGTAGGCGCTCTGGCATGGTGGAGGACGGTGGCGATGGATGTGGTGGAGGACGGCGGCGATGGATGGGGTGGCGGACGGAGGCTGGTGTGGGGATGGGGTGTTCTAGCACGGACGGTGTATGAATGGGAAAATTGAGGGAGAGGTACAGGGAACCATGTTTTTGGGACGCGCCAGGCTGAAATATGGGAAGTTACGAACTTAGCCCCCGTTTAAAATTTGGACGTCTCGTCGGTTGGGGATAGGACGGTAATCTCGCATCTCGCCAATATTTGCCCAGAGCGATTTCGGGCGAGGAGAGGGTGGTTGGCGCCCATGGTTGGCGCCCATGGTGTATGAAAGGGGCTGACAGGTAGGGCGGTAGTGTCACGTCTGAGTGAAGTTACAAACCTGCCCCTATTGAAAATATTTGCCTACATCGATTTCGGCCGAGTCGAGTTTGTTTTGCCGCCCACCGTGTATCAATGGGGAATGGAGGGAGAAATAGAGGTCTTTCGGACAAGCTTGAATCAAATGTGTTTTGCCACCCATGTTTGACGCCCACCATGTCGGAATGGGCTCAGAGGCGGTCGTGTCACGTCTAATTGAAGTTACTAATCTACCCCTATTTAGAGCAATGGAAATCGGGCCGATGGATTTCCGTGTAATGGGTAGGCAGTAATTTCCATCTCCCAAACACTTGGCATCGAGCAAACGACGTGGGAGTGGACATTTTGCCGCTTCTTTCAAATTTTGGGACAATAAGCATCCACGTTTACCATGGCAACTAAATTCGAATCCATTTTGTATTCCTACATGAATCTTTATAAATCATTCTATGTGTTTTTATATATCTTCAAAAGGACGACAAAGATGTATACCACTGTCATATATGAATATGGTTTACAAATGCCGATACTCAAAATCAGAAGCTAGAATCCAGTTTAAGGTGAATTCAAATATTTGGAACACTTCATGTCCAACTCAAATGTCACACACAGCATAATGTGTACTCCCATTTAGATATGTACACAAGCGATGTATCAAGATTCAAAAACCGAGTCAATCAACCAAGAATGTACAAACTAACAGACATATAAACACTTATAGAGTATATGGATCAATAATATCAACTAACATACATAAGCCAGGCCGCTGTACTTTTTTTGGCTACAACAGCATCCTTTTTTTAGCCAGCATCTTGGCCGTTTCTGATGCGTGCCACTTATGGTCCATCTATACTACTACTATTGCTGAATGCACATTCAGCCCGATTGGCATATTTGTACGTCTGGCACAGCAATCCAACTGAAATGTCTCCGATTCTTATCAA
This sequence comes from Triticum dicoccoides, assembly GCF_002162155.2. Classification (NCBI taxonomy): domain Eukaryota; kingdom Viridiplantae; phylum Streptophyta; class Magnoliopsida; order Poales; family Poaceae; genus Triticum; species Triticum dicoccoides. The sequence goes on from NC_041389.1 coordinate 167,395,758, forward strand.
TTAATACAGATTTGTGCTCAAATAAAATTACAAACCAAAAAACAAAAAAAAACAATTATTACATGATCTCTAAAACAAATGGTTTGATTGATTACATGAACAGACAACACAAAGGTTATTCAACGAAGGAAAGAACATTTCACCTATTACTTACCAAGTAGGAATTTAATTTCCTTTTTTCCTTCAGGACCTTAACAATCTGGTCAGTCTCAGCTTGCTTCGTTTTGAAATCCACCAAATATTTAATGGTTGTCCTGAGTACTACTTGTGATTGTGCTGTTTGCTTCCTCAACATGTCAACTTCATCTCTAAGTGCAGAAGCAGAATCTCTTTCTGCCACTAGTTTAGCCTCTAGAGCATCAGCAGTTGGAAATTCATAATGCATGATTGGGCCGGTGCCACTGCTGTGGGATGATGCAACGCCCGTGGGGACCTCGCTCTTTGATCTTGGGCTAACCTGTTTTGCCATTAATGTTCCGATTGGATTCAGAAAAGTTGAAGTTAGCAAAACATCTCAACTGGGAGTTATAACAGCAAATTAGTTAAACAAACAAGGAATTAAAGAGTTTCAATTGGATGCTGAAAAGTAGTTATTAACATCATTGTAACCCGCTGTTGCAGCAGCAAAGCAGTTAAACAAACAAGTAGATATTTAAGTAAAGGCAAACAGGTAATTCTTAACAGTAAGTATCAAACACATAGATAGGCGCAGTCTACAATATGATTAACAAGTTGTGGCATTATGTAATCAATAGCAAACTAAATTAAGCCAAGCAACGTAATTGAACAATTTTGCAATAAGTGGCTAACTAAAATTCCGAGAAGCCGGTAAGTGAACTTACGCTAGTTCTTTGTACAGGCACACTCCAACTTCTTTTTCGCTTACAAGGTTGTACGAAGGAGTCCATGGCATCAATTGCTTGGATACGCAGTCCCAATACTTCTTTCTTCCCACACTGCATTGGTAAGTTGAATGGTTAATCTGGTAAGGTGGTGCATCCTTGATATGTTATATGAGGACGTGTAGTCAGACTAGTTGTAGCCACACACATCACACTGGCTTTTACTGTATATTTCATGTGATTTCTTTTGGCAAATCGAGATCTAAGCAATCTACAATAGGATGAAAAGACTGTCATCCTTCACATTATTGGCGAACTCAGTTCGTAGAAAAAAGCAATTCAACCATTCTGTGGGTAAATCAAAAGCGCCACTAGAATATTTTTCACTATCCAATCATACACGCAAAAATGGGCGACGCCACCATAGGGGCTGGTATGGGCAGCCGCCTCAGGTGGCTGGAAAGTGTGCACCTAGTTTGAGTCGTCCAGGTTGGCCCATGCTAGTTTTGTTCGTCCCAACACACGAGCAGGCAATGTAAAAAATGAAGAAAAATGTTTCAATTTGGATGGGCCAATAACATAAGTGCAAGGCAGGCCCTATAGCAGGCTCGCGACCCAAACGAGCGCCTCCCATATCGATCGACAGCAGGAAAAATCCCATTTCATTCTCTCCAGCCTCCAGTCGGGTTCGCTCCTAACCTAGCCGCCGCTGGCAGACCGACACAGCACTTCCTTGCACCCTCGTTGGAGGGCGGTCACCGAGCTTCAAGCGAACAGAAGGACAAGAAGATGAAGATCCAACCCTGGGTGTAGCCTGCGTGGGAGGCAGCCACGGCAGCACGGGCATGGCATCGAGCTTGCGCAAACGGGCAGTCGCAGCTTACAAGAGTAGCATGCGCAACGAGCAGGTACATCACATCCCTGATTATATCTAATTCAACTCTTCAATTTCTGGCCAATAGTTAAACCTGACGGTGTTGTAAAACTGCTTGTATGTAGGGAATCTATGAGAAAATGAAACCAATTTCTACTTATTTTATAACTCCCCCAATCAATATTGAACTGACTGAATCTGATGTATCTAATCAAGTTTCCGATGCAAACATACAAGCTCATGTTGTTCTTCAGCCTGAAGTGTCTAATGAACAGACTGCTAATGAAAGATTTGATGCAAACATTTTTACATGCTCCTGGTGATGAACATATAGTGTCTAATGAGGGATCTAACGCAAACATTTTGCAAGCTCATTGGAGGATTTAGTGTATAATGATGATCTACTATGTTAAGAGAGACAGAGATTTGCAGGCATTGATGACAAGCAAATTATAATGCATTTTCATAGCTTGAGGAAACGTCGAGGCCATCTGCCGGAAAGTCCCCGTATCATGACAACATAGCATAAATACTTTTCTAATCTGTTGTTTGAAACTATTGGCATACTTGTGCATGATAGATATATTGATATGCAGTTTGCACACTGGTTATAGGTGCAATTACACTTCGATATTTTTAGCCAGAGAATGAATAATTCAAGTAGGTACAGACCATGTTTGTAGTCCTTGTACACCATGTTGCATTTTGTGTTTTTTGGTGCTTGCATCATTTAGTGTTTATAATCTGAACTACTTTGGACCATTAGTTGGTTTTCAAAGTGCATGTAGCTTCACATTTCTCAAGTTATGTTGATTTCCGGAGTGCAAGTGCCTTCGTATTTTTTAAGTTAAATGTTCGCCCCTGGTAACTTGAATTCGTGGATCCGCCACTGCACACAAATCATACACGAATGCCAGTACGAATTAAATGAAATGCAGGGACTTACGCTAGCTCGTTGTACAGGCTCACCGCAGCTCTGCTTGCACTTGGGATATTCCATGTACAAGTCCATGTTACCACTTGCTTGGATGTGCAGGCCTTGTGCTCCTTGCATCCCCCTCTGCATTTTTGACATGGCGAATGGTTGATCAAATAAGAGGAATCGACCTTGATGTTGTACCGAAGGACAGATACTTACAAGGTTATACGGGTGTGCAGGATGTGTACCAGATCCCGTAGTGCCGTCATGCTTTGCTAAAAAAATGGATTTGCTTGTTTCAGATGATATCTCTAGAAGAAATAAGAGTTAAAGTCAGAGTTGCATAGGTGTGTAAGCTAAGAGAGGAGTGAAAGGATATCCAAACATCGTCGGAACAGTGCACAAGGGAGTGATGTGTGGATACCTAGTTCGGCCGGCATTTCGGAACACTCGCTTAGCTAGAGTGTGGGTCACTTCAGAGCCATTGACGGTGATGCGCTGGCATTGGCTCGCCGCGCACGGATTCAGATCTTGAGTGGCAGCGGAGCGCTACGATGTGGTGGACGAGACCGTTGGTGAAGCCCCAATGGCCTCGGGGGGCGGAGGTGCGATGATGTGCTTGGTGAAATAGCCCCGATGAGCTGGGAGATGGCGTCGGTGAAGCACACCTGATGCGGTGGAAGTCGGTGTCTATGAGGCACGTCGGTTGCGGCGGCCGACGTTGTCGGTGGACCACCCGATGCGATGGACGAGGGCATAGATGAGGTAGCTCCGGTGCGGTGGTGAAGCGCGATCATCGTCTTCGTCGTCGTCGTCCAGCACAAAGGTGGGGAAATAGACCAGTCGAGGGGCGATTCGAACTTTGCTTGGGTTGGCGGCGAATTAGGGATTTGAGCAATCTAGGCGCGGAAGGGGACGGTGGAGAAGAGAGATTTTGCAGGGCTGGAATTCGGGCCGCCAGATATTTCAATCTGAAACGTGGAAGCGGGAACTTATTTTGTCGTCGTCCTTTTTTTGG
>NC_041389.1:167399579-167403005 GCF_002162155.2 Triticum dicoccoides
TTGGCACAGAAGGTGGCTGGCCCACTTGTCAGTGACCCAAAGGCAGGTGCCTTTAAGGCACCAAAGCAGCGGCCACCCCGACACGACCCTAGTCTGCCTGGTGCGCCTACATTTGAGAATGCAAACGAATCTTCTTTCATTTGCAAACGAATCTGTATGTATTACCATGTCCGTGTTTTCCTTGCAATAATTAGTCATTCGCAATGAGATACTCCCTCCGTTCACTTTTGTAAGTTGTTTCAGACAACTTAAAATGAACTATTTTGCACATTGTCTAAAATGTCTTCAAGGTCTTATAAAAGTGAACAGAGGGAGTACTATAAATTAATTAATGAGGAGTTATTTGAAAAAAATCGAAACGGTATCCACACTAACATGGATTAGAGTGTGTGTCACATAATTAGTTATTTGAATTAGAGTGTGTCTCACGTAGCGATCTCCAACTCTAACGTGGATTTCGCATTTCACTGTATCCGCGCTAATTTTTTAATACAAAGTCATATGTATATGATGAACACCATGGTAGTGAGAAAACTGTTGGATGGATTCAAACATTTGACCTACAAAAAAGCACAACAAATTGAGTCAATGTCAACTTTTCGAAACTTAGTATGGCACGAATTCGATATAATTACCCGTATGCATGGTCCTCGGTTCAAATCTTACAATGTACATCGAATTGAAACATCGATATTAAGTCTCGTACTATGTACATTCAAATGTTGTTTTAGCCCTCTCCCCCACGCACAAACGCTACATACTTCCTGTATCGGTCAATCTTCCTCTCCTAACCACCTTAGGAAGCTATCGGTTTCCAACACACGTTCATTCTTTCTCTCCATGTTTTGATCTAAGTCTCTCAACTACACAACCCCTTTTTCCACTCTGTTACCAAATGTATTTAACTCACACACCCGCCATTGCACAGACGTTGTTTCGATCTAAGTCTCTCTCTCTCCTCACCTTCTGCGTTTAGACGCACAGGCAAACATGAAGAACCCACGGGTAATGTTGCCGTTGACCATATCTGGACGCGTTCACAAGTCATGGCACCAGTTTCACATACTAGCAGCACTAGTCAGTGTGTACGTGCAATGCACGTTAATTTGGAAGTATATTAAGTGCATGAGGATATTAAGTACTAGGATATTATTTGCGTGTTATTATGTGATTAGCACTATTTTTGGCATGAAATTAACTGCAAGCTAAGCGTGTTGAGCCCTCGACATTAAAGCAGTCTAGGTTGTTGGATGACAAGGAATACATGTGGCTTGATGATGTTTTATATTTAATTCGATACGGCTCTAGCAGAACCTTCAATCGATCAAACCATAGATTTCGTTCAGTCTGACTCCGACTTTAAATTATACGACGATCGATATAAAATAAACGGAATTGATAAACGTTCGGATTTTAAGCATGGCAATCCGAATGTTTTTCATGGAAAATTTAGATTATGCGGCGGCGGTGGGGCGTCTTGCGGTGGGAAGCAGCTCCTCTGCCGTGCTCTGTGTGTCGTCGGGCCACTGACCGACGGCGACGGCGGCGTCTTGCGCCGTCATTGGCGTACTCCTGGATGTTGGCCTAGCTTCAAGGAAGGCCAAAATGTTCTGGACTTCGGAGCGAGTCAACTAGCGGGAGGAGGCGACTAGCGTTGGTGCAAGGAAGCGGTCGACGGCGGCCATCCATGCCGCTGAAGGGGGCACTGACACCAGCGCGGGGACATGCGCTGTCAACGGTGCGACGGAGACATTCGTGTGCACGGGCACCGGCACGGGCGCACCCGTCAATGCACGCGCAGGCGCATGCGCTGGCAGGTGCACGGGCACCTGCACGGGCGTGCGCATCAGGGCACGCGCAGGCGCATGCGCTGGCAGGTGCACGGGTGCGTGAAAGTCGGCGGGGACCTCGTGGAACCCCGTGGGATCAAGCTCGGCGACAATGTGCGGCTCCCAGCGCATCAATGCCACGGGGATGGGCACTGGCGCAGTCGGGGCAACGGGAGCCGGAACGAGAGCGGGGACAGGCGCGGCGTCTTCCCGCGAGGCCAGTTCAAGCTCGTCCCAAAGTGCCGTATGTTCTTGAGACTGCGGCTGGGTGTCTTCCTTAGGAAACTGGAACACTATGGGCAGACCATCGTGATGCGGCATGGCGTACGTTTAGGTCAGGCTAGTTGGAGGTAGACGAGAGGGGAATCGGAGTGGAAGAGAGAAGATTGTTGCGATACCGGGTAGTGCGGGGTTGATTTCAAACTGCGGCGCCGGCGACATTAAAAGTGGGAGCAGTTGGGACGACGGTGGGCGGTGGAGCATGGTCAAAGGGCTTGCCTCCTAGTGAGCCTGCACAATGGTCTGCTCGCACGCCTCCCTGACAGCCGGCGTAGCGGTCTACTCGCACACCTCCCGTCTACTCACACGCTTGCTCGGACGGCACCTGCCAATGAGAAGTGGGGACTCGTGGCGGCACGTAAACGCCCACGGTTTCAATAGTGAAAGCGTTCGCCTTAACATGACAGGTCTTTGTTCCAAAATACCTTGGCTCTTCATTTGTGCAACTTGTCATAAGCAGCTTGTCTCAAATTGAAGAAAAAACTTACGAAGTAATATTTGTGCCATATCACATGACCATGCTCAGTTTCAAGAATTTATGCTTCCTTTTGGATTTTCTGAAATTTAAGATCCGGGATTCAAAACAATATCATAACCTGCATCATGCAAAAATTTTCAAGTTGTACATCTGTCCTGTTGTATGTCTTAATTAATGAGGAGTTATTTGAAAAAAAATCAAAACAGTATCCACGCTGACGTGGATTAGAGTGTGTGTCACATAATTAGTTATTTGAATTAGAGTGTGTCTCACGTAGCGATCTCCAACTCTAACGTGGATTTCGCATTTCATTGTATCCACACTACTTTTTTAATACAAATTCATATGTATATGATGAACACCGTGGTAGTGAGAAAACTTTTGGATGGATTCAAACATATGACCTACAAAAAAGCACAACAAATTGAGTCAATGTCAACTTTTCGAAACTTAGTATGGCACGAATTCGATATAATTACCCGTATGCATGGTCCTCGGTTCAAATCTTACAATGTACACCGAATTGAAACATCGATATTAAGTCCCGCACTATGTACATTCAAATGTTGTTTTAGCCCCCCCCCTGGCACAAATGCTACATACTTCCTATATCGGTCAATCTTCCTCTCCTAACCACCTTAGGAAGCTATCGGTTTACAACACACGTTCATTCTTTCTCTCCATGTTTCGATCTAAGTCTCTCAACTACACAACCCCCTTTTCCACTCTGTTACGAAATGTATTTAATTACCTCACACACCTGCCATCGATTGACCTTGTTTCAATCTAAGTCTCTCAAGCTCTATCTTACAGCCCTCACCCTTGCCAAAAGCTCAATCG
>NC_041389.1:167403463-167486825 GCF_002162155.2 Triticum dicoccoides
ATGAATGTCAGACCGCACTCATTTTGTCTCTCTATCTATATGTCTCTCGATTGACCTCACTTTCTCACACCGTATCTTCCACGCATTGAAGCTACTACCTCTCCATCCCTCGCAAAGCCGGAGCTATTTACATTGCGAGGGGCACTCCAAGCGAGGGGCACTCCAACCTTGGATTAATTTGTGTAGGCATTTATTCCGGTCGGTTTAGATTATATTTTCATAGCATTCGGCCCACAACTACTCCAAACACCATTGCAACCCCCGCAACTCCCCTAGTTGATTTCCCTCTGGCTCGGTCATCACTCTCTCGCATGTCCTTTCTCGCCTTCAACGTCGCACCATGGTATTATTGCAAAAAACTATGTTGTTCTCTTTAATTCTTATAAATAAGCTACAAAACTACACACCGATAATCAACTTGGAATGGAACAAATTTCAACCCACAAATTAAAGTGCTACAAACTACACACCGAGGGGCCCACATGTCATGAAAAAAATTTGGACCCATATACAAGTGAAAAAATAAAGGACGAGGATCGAACATGCGACCGGGCCTTCAAGCCGCACGTCAATAGGCAACATACATAGAACAACAATTTTTTTGTACCCCCCTTTGTTCACATAATGTTTTTATATTACCACAGCCTAAATAATGGATAACATATAATATTATTTTTAATACTATTCGCCTTTACTTACTGGTGGGTTCCATGTGTGCTCTCTCTCTCTCCTCCCCTTCTGTGTTTAGATGCACAGGCAAACATGAAGAACTCGCGGGTAATGTTGTCGTTGACCATATCTGGACGCGTTCACAAGTCACGGCACCAGTTTCACATACTAGCAGCACTAGTCAGTGTGTACGTGCAATGCACGTTAATTTGGAAGTATATTAAGTGCATGCGGATATTAAGTACTAGGATATTATATGTGTGTTATTATGTGATTAGCACTATTTTTGGCATGAAATTAACTGCACGCTAAACGTGTTGAGCGCTCGACATTGAAGCAGTCTAGGTCGTTGGATGACAAGGAATACAGGTGGCTTGATGACGTTTTATATTTAATTTGATATGGCTCTAGCAGAACCTTCAATCGATCAAACCATAGATTTCGTTCAGTCTGACTCTGACTTTAAATTATACGATGATCGATATAAAATAAACAGAAATGATAAACGTTCAGATTTTAAGCATGGCAATCCGAACGTTTTTCATGGCAAATTTAGATTACGCGGCGGCGACGGGGGCGTCTTGCGGTGGGAAGCGGCTCCTCTGCCGTGCTCTGTGTGTCGTCGGGCCACTGACCGACGGCGACGGCGGCGTCTTGCGCCGTCGTTGGCGTACTCCTAGATGTTGGCCTAGCTTCAAGGAAGGCCAAAATGTTCTGGACTTTGGAGCGAGTCAACTAGCGGGGGGAGGCGACTGGCTTGGTGCAAGGAAGCGGTCGACGGTGGCCATCCATGCTGCTGAGGGGGGCACTGGCACCAGCGCGGGGACAGGCACTGTCAACGGGGCGACGGAGTCATTCGTGTGCACGAGCACCGGCACGGGCGCGCACGTTAGTGCACGTGCAGGCGCATGCGCTGGCAGGTGCACGGGCCCATGAAAGTCGGCGGGGACCTCGTGGCACCCCGTGGGATCAAGCTCGGCGACAATGTGCGGCTCCCAGCCCATCAATGCCACGGGGATGGGCGCTGGCGCAGTCGGGCGACGGGAGCCGCAATGGGAGCGGGGACAGGCGCAACGTCTTCCCGCGAGGCCAGTTCAAGCTCGTCCCAAAGCGCCTTATGTTCTTGAGACTCCGGTTGGGTATCTTCCTTAGAAAACTGGAACACTAAGGGCAGACCATCGTGATGCGGCATGGCGTACGTTTAGGTCAGGCTAGTTGGAGGTAGACGACAGGAGAATCGGAGATGAAGAGAGAAGATTGTTGCGATACCGGGTAGTGCGGGGTTGATTTCAAACTGCGCTGTCGGCGACTTTAAAAGTGGGAGCAGTTGGGACGACAATGGGCGGTGGAGCATGGTCAAAGGGCTTGCCTCCCGGTGAGCCTGCACAGTGGTCTGCTCGCACGCCTCCCTGACAGCCGGCGTAGCGGTCTACTCGCACACCTCCCGTCTACTCACACGCTTGCTCGGACGGCACCTGCCAATGAGAAGTGGGGACTCGTGGCGGCACGTAAACGCCCACGGTTTCAATAGTGAAAGCGTTCTCCTTAACATGACAGGTCTTTGTTCCAAAATACCTTGGCTCTTCATTTGTGCAACTTGTCATAAGCAGCTTGTCTCAAATTGAAGAAAAAACTTACGAAGTAATATTGGTGCCATATCACATGACCATGCTCAGTTTCAAGAATTTATGCTTACTTTTGGATTTTCTGAAATTTAAGATCCAGGATTCGAAACAATATCATAACCTGTATCATGCAATAAATTTTCAAGTTGTACATCTGTCCTGTTGTATTTATTAAGAAAGGATTTGGTCAAACATTTTGCTTAGTTAGACTTCAGACAAGTTATATATGCAGAGTGAAAGGATAATCCCTCCGTACCACTGCATTGACTGATATATTAACTCAAGTACTAGGCACGAACAAACGGGCTCAATTATGTGCTCATCCTGGTGTAGTAGTAGTAGTACTAGGCAATGCAGTTGACGGGTGACCTTGACGAGCGGCGACCAAGGGAATTGAATCATGATCGGCATGGTAGGTAACATTGTCTAGTTACTAAAGCATCCCTTCGTTTTTCATCGGTAGTCATTATGGACCGGAGACATGAGGGGAATTTCCTAGGGCTGGAATTCTGGCCGCCAGATATTTCGACTTGAAACGCTGAGGCTCGACTGGTTGGGGTTGCCTAATGTGCGTACCACGCACGCCACCAAAGGACACGAGCCCGGGTTTTTTTAGGATCAACACGAGCCAAGGTCTGGCTGGTATGCCGTTGGTTCCTACCATTCGAGAATATGAAAGGAACCTTTTAAATTGCCGAACAAATCTATGTGTATTACAATACCCGTATTTTCCTTGCAAATACTAATCTCAACGTGGTAATTGATTTATGACGAGCTGTTGAATTAGAGTGAGTTTGTGAGATAGTGATCTCAATGTGGATTTCACATTTCATGGTATCCCTAGTAAGTTTTCCAATGCAAATTCAAATTTAAAAGATGAACAATATGGAGGTGAGAAAACTTTGTATGTATCAAGCATATGACCACACACACACAGACACACATGCACGAAAACAACAACAATCCAATAAGTATAGTGCATCTATTTTTCCAAACCATGCATGTATGACACGAATTCAAAAATACTCCTTCTATTCCTAAATATTAGTCTTTTAGAGAGTTCAACAAGTGACTACATACGGAGCAAAATGAGTGAATCTAGACTCTAAAATATGTCTATATACATCCGTATGTGCCAGTCCATTTGAAACCTCTAAAAAGACTAATATTTAGGAACGAAGGGAGTAAAATGTAAGACATGCATGGTCCTCGGTTCAATATTTAAAATGAACATGAAACTGAAACATGAATATTAAATCTAGTACTACAGTACATGCAAATGTTGTGTTTAGGCGGAGCTATGATTGTCGGTGGTCAACCCCTCGACCTTAGATAAAATTGTGGAGCTCTGTTTAGGGTTGTTTAGATTATATTTGTCCCCACCCTCCCAACCACCAATTGGTTGTGCACCGCCCACCCCTCCTCCCCGGGAGAATATCATGTGCCCCCATACCTTAGATGCTATATGCCGATACGAGTTTCTTGGAGCTTGTAGATCTGAGATATAGCAGCTCACATGATGTGTCTTAATATTTTTGCAGGAAAAGCTTGATGAGTTTGAGAATTGCACACAATTTGTACAAAAACTACTCAGATGCCCTTGGATCCCATATCCAACGACCTCGAACCTCGTATCACCGTAGCATCTAAGATGAAGGAGGACATCATATTCTCCTGTATGTAAGAATATCATGTGCTACCACACCTTAGAAGCTTTGGTGATACAAGCTCTTCGCAGCCATTGGATTTGTGACCCAACAACTCCTCGGTGGTTCGAATGGTTTTTTGCAGAAAAGACCCAAAAGAGTTCGGCCACTACTTACAAGCACAAAGACTACTCAGATGCCGTTGGGTCTCAGATGAAACGACCTCCAAGCTCGTATCACCATAGCATCCAAGCTACGATAGCACCTTATGTTTTCTCGCACGGGAGAATATGAGGTGCTCCCGCACCGTAGATTCTATGGTGATACGAGTTCACTGAGATCTAACGGCCCACAGTAGGAGGTTTGAATGTTTTTGCAATATACGGCTGATAGAGTTTGGGAAATGCGCAGAAAGTACAAGTACTACGCATGTGCCATCTGATCACTAATCATACGACCTAGATGCGCATATCACCGTAGCGGGTAATTAAGCTATGGGGAGCACCTAATATGAGCAATGAGGAGACGTTGGATCGAAGATGCAGCGGCACACACGAGGCCTGAATGTTTTATTTGCAAAAAGCCTTTGGAGAGTTTGGAAATTGCGCAAAATTACAAAGACTACTCCCAAGCCATTGGATCTCACTTCCAACGGTGTAAAAACTCATATCACCATAGTATCTAAGCTGCGGGGTGGATGTGATATTCTATGCCACTGTCATTTTTCTTCTTAAACTTGCAAAATACGTGTAACTCGTGCCATTATTTGTCTAACCACGCAAAGTGTTTGTTCAAAAAAACCATCCTACACTGAAATATCAGAACAACACACGGGGGTCCCACTTGTCATTAATCAAATTTGGACCTAAAACTAACAAATCTGAAAGACGAGATTCGAACTGGCAACCTGGACTACAAAGCATAAGTCGATAGCCTGAAACAACAACGGTTGTTGGCTTTGTCCCATAACTTGATTTTATACAGTACTTACGTTGAGTAGAGTAGAGGGAGTGCCTCGTCAACACGTGCATGACCATTGTCTCACTTACTGGTGGGTCCCAGGTTTGCGATCTCAATCTCTCTTCTCTCCATCGTCTAACCTTTGCACGGGCACACACGAAGAGCGGCACTAGCTTGTCGTGGTGTTATTACAACTAAAAAAAGCTTGGAAAATAGAAGAGTCGCCTAGAACAAGAGATGTTGTGGCCGGTCGAGACGGAGCTAACCACATCTATCCTCCGTGCCACGTTTGCATGATGAAGTTGTGTGGCTAGTGGGGTGTTTTCGACCGAATGGCTGGGTCCCAAGGTCGAACCATAGGTACTACGTCTGATACAGTATATTTTTACATGCACATTTTTACTCTATGCCGAGACGTGGCACACCCTACCGCACGGTTTCGGGGTCCTCCCGGGTGGTGCAAGCATATATTCTTCCTGACGTGGGACGCCCTACCGCGCGTTTTGTGGGTCCTCCTCGGTCATAGCACCGAAGCAAGTAAATGAGTCGTCAAATCACGAAAGACCACCTTTCCCGCCGAGTACATCAATGAAGCATGGTGGCTAGCTAGTTGGGCTAGTTCGACCGATTAGCTAGGCCGCCGCCACAATTGTTTTTTCACCCCTTTTTTTATCTACTTGCCGGCAGGTAAATTTAAATATCCACCGCGGCGTTGCTCTGGTGTTTGGGTGTGGCAGGATTTTTAATTTTTTGATTGACGGGAGCAGGCGCGGCAGGATTTTTAATTTTTTGATTGACGGGAGCAGGCGCGGCAGCAATAAGTCATGATGACTCCGCCTGTAAAACCCACTGCTCCCTGATGTGAGAAGTCGTCGATTGGTGTTTTACCTAGTGAAAACCAAAAGATTCCCCGCTCCTCGGCTGGCTCCCTCCGCCTTCCCGTAGATTGCATTGCCTTTCAGCCGTTTCGCCCCCTTTGCTTCCTCTCCCCATTGCTTCTACCTGGTGCCATGGCGGCGCAGCAGATCACGGAGTCCGATGTGAGGCGCCTAACACAGGAGCTCCATGCCAAGGATGCGGAGCTCAGCGCCAAGGACGTGGAGCTCCGTGAGCTCAAGGAGGAGAGGAGTATCATGCTCCTCCGTTATGTGCGGGAGTTCACAGAGCTTCAAAAGTGGTAGGCGTCCACCACAAAGATGCTCGAGGCGTTGGCGGCGTTGCTGCAGAAAGCGGGAGATACGATAGGCTGTCAGGGGAGCCGGCTAGAGTGCAAGCGGTCCGATCATGACGAGGTCCAGGATAGCCTCAGCCACTTGGTAAACCAAGTTGCCACGCATGTGTTGCGGCTGCGTGATGCCTACCATCGTGCCAGCGCTACGATGCCGGCCGTCGGGCTAAACCCGTGCGACCACCCGGTCGACTTCAACGAGTTGCGGCGTCCTGACCTAGTCTCCTTCTTCACCTATATCTCCGAGGAGCTGAGCCGTCTCCGCGCGATGGTGGGGGCTGTGCTGGACAAGGAGGGGTTGCGGGCTGCCGTTGCCGTTGTCGGGGGAATCCTTTCAGGGCTCCATCATCGAAATCCATTCGTGCCATTGGACGCCGTCTCTGACGAGCTGGCTCCCGTCAACCGGGAGCGGGCTCTGTGGGCGGTTGCACCCTGCATCACCAACGTCGTGCGCCTCGAGAAGCAGAGGGACTTCGGTGGTGTTTAGGCACCCTCTCCATGGGCATGTCCATGTCTCGGCACAACATGACCGTTGGATCAAACTCAGACGATGTAGATCAGTCACTGTAGCACAAAGCGTGTGGGTGTGTTTGGTTGCATTCTCATCTCAATATAGTTGTTTCCTCTTCGTGTATTTTTGTTAACCTACTAGTGTGGACTCATGCACCCTTCATGCACTCTACCAAACACCCAAAAGTGGGCCGAGAAGGGAACTTTTGCTCCCATCCCGTGCACCCTTCATAAACTCTGCCTAACACTATTCGTGCTTCATATGGTTCATGTTTCGTGGAGTACTGTAGCACCGTACTCTCCGTGCGCTGTGGACCTACTTCTGTTAACATTGATCTCACCGTTCATTCTCGACCAGACAGACTAAAAAGCGGTACTATGTTACATATAGGAGTAGTTGACATGCGCACAACATCATTTGTTATCGTCATATCTTACTACACTAGCAACAAGATTGTGTAGTACTGACGTATAAACCACTGCACATGCCTAGTAGTAGGAGCACTGTGTATGTCCAAGTGGCTGCCGTGTTTCGCACTCTCCGTCGTAAGAGTGGAAACGCTTGCTGTAATCATTTTTTTCTTTAGCAAAATAGTGGACACTTTCTACCGTGCGGATCCTCCTCTAGCCATGCACTAAATTACTCACTTTCGCCGACGTGTGGGACAGCCAGCACCTGGGTCCACCAGCCATGCACTAAATTACTCCGTAGTTGTCAGGACCCTGACTCAATGCCACATCGATCTAGCATGTAACACCTCATATCACTTTGCGGCCTCATGCACGGAATTCCCACGGGTGTCGCCTTACCATTGCCCGGGACCGTTTGCGCCTTTTGGCACACTTATATGATAGTGTCGCTAGCATCCATATGATAAGGATCCCGGGCTGACATGGCTAGTCGTAAACCCAAAGTGGCACAAACTTACAGGGACAGGCATCCATGACCCGCATCGAACGTGTCGGTCAACAGCGAGTGAATCCAGGCTATAGCACTGGGCTAGTAGGACTCCGGTGAACCGGGCTGTAGCGGGCTAGCAGGACTCCGGTATTCATCGCGTGACATTTCCCCGAGGGACAGACACAGGAACGAAGAAGGACACATGCCGGCCAGCCTAAGTGTTCCGGAGCAGTAGCAAGCTACCATGGCTCAGTGGAAACACTAGGAGACATTTCCCGGTAAGAAAGGCTACCAAGGATAAACAACTAGGTTGTCAGATCCCACACATACCAAGCATTTCAATAACATACACACAATATGCTCGATATGTGCAAATACAACATGGCATCACAACATGACTCTACGACTCAAATATTTATTCAATAGGCTCCGAGCAGCGAGATATTACAAACATAGGTCTCATGACCCAACATTCAGAGCATACAAATCAAAGCACAAGCGGAAGCTTAACTTGTCTGAGTACAGACAACTATAAATGAAAAAGGCTGAAAAGCCCGACTATCTACCAGATCCTGCTGAGGGCACAAGATCGTAGCTGAGGTAACAAGCTAAATGTCGAAGACCACGCGGAACTACTAGTGAGACTGACGTCTCTCTGCAAAAACATAAAATAGGCAAACGTGAGTACAAATGTACCCAGCAAGACTTACATCAGAACTAACTACATATGCATCGTTATCAACAAGGGGATGGTGGGGTTTAACTGCAGCAAGCCAGCTTTGACTCTGTGGCTATCCTAAACTATGACAACAAGTAACTATTTTGAGGTGGCGCACACGAGTCCACATATTCACCAACCAATACACCACTATGGATCCACTCCCGTCTCCCTACGAGAACGTCATCCGTAGCACTCACGCTTATCTTGCGTATTTTAGAGTATCCACTTTCACTTGTCTATGAACTGTACAGGCAACCCAAAAGTCCTTTTCCGCGGACACGGCTATTCGAATAGATGATGTTAACCCTGCAGGGGTGTACTTCTTCACACACGCTCTCACCACTTACCGCCGTTTACACAACATGTACTCGGCAACCTTCAAGTGGAAGCCCAACGTGGGTGTCGGCCACGGCCTGCCTAAACACTCAAGTCTCTAGTCCAGGTTTATCGCCTATTCGGGTTCCATACATGAGGAGATCCGGCCGGGGTTTCGCTCACAACCCCAAACGATGTGAACAGGGTTCCCGAGACACCAAACGGGCGCCCGGTACACCGTGCCACATGCCTACCGCATCACAGCCCACCCCTCCGGTCAGCGCTGCCCACGGCCTCCAGCATACTACAAACACCAGAAACTACTTGCAACTCCTGGACAGAGGACAAGGGTGATTAAGAAGCTGAGAGGGTCCATTGGTTTCGGGCCCAATGCGTGGTAGTAGCTGAATCATGGATCACAAACACAGAACTCGTTTCCTGAGGACGGCTGCAATGAGTCAACCCACCATGTACTCCCACATGGCCTCTCACCGCTACCTTTACCAAATTGTGTTCACACGCTTAGCTTACACACAGTAGGACATGTTCACACACCTCTGATTCATCCCGGATGAATCAGAGCTGACACAACTCTAAGCAATAGCAGGCATGACAAACAAGCATGAATGAGTAGGCACAACAGGGCTCAAACAACTCCTACTCATGCTAGTGGGTTTCATCTATTTACTGTGGCAATGACAGGTCATGCAAAGGATAAAGGGGTTCAGCTACCGCAGCAAGTAACAGTTGAATCGTTGTTGTCCTAATGCAGTAAAAGAGAGCAGTAGCGAGAGAGTGGGATTGTATCGGAATGAACAAGGGGGTATTGCTTGCCTGGCACTTCTGAAGATAATATAGTTCTTCATCGGTGTCATCGAACTCGTCGTCGGAACCACGTTTATCGAGAGGGGACAAACACCGGCAACTGAGGAAAAACACAATCAATGCAATGCACAATATGATGCATGATCATGACATGGCAGTATGATGTGGTTTGATCTAATGCAACTAGCAGCGGGTTAAATGGAGTTGGTTTGAATCCAAGATTCAAATTCAAACTCCATATGTGAAGGTTTAAATGCCATTAATGTGACTTGTGCTAAACAGTAGCTATAGGTTGTTCTAACATGCATGAAAATGGTACAGATGGATAGATTGGATTTTTCTGATCATTTTTCATATATAATTTGTTTGATTTGGAGCTACGGTTGATTTTCTATGATTTTTAGAAGTTTGCAACAATTTCTGGAATTTCTCTAAATAAAAATAAATCCAGAAATTAGTTCTTGCATCAGCAGTACGTTAGAGTGACATCAGGGGGTCAACGGGGGCGTCCAGGTCAACCTGACCAGTGGGTCCCGCTTGTCAATAGCTAATTAGACTAACTAATTTTGATTAAACCTAAACTAGGTTAATTAGCAGAGGGCCCCACCTAGTCAACTAAGTCAGCGGGGTCAAACCCGCCGGTCAACGGTCAAGGCCTGCCGGCGTTTAGCCGCCGGCGAAGCCAGACGCGGCGGCGTGCTGCGGGTTTTGCCCACAGGGCTCGGTTTGGACGCGGTTTGTGGATACGGAAAGCTGAGAGTCTCGCGCATCCAACGGAGGCAACAACTCGCACCGGAGTGGACTAAATCGATGACGGCGGCAACTTTTGCGGCGGCCGGAGTTCGGGCGAAGTTGGGAATGGTGCTGTGGGGCACGGCGGGGCGAACGGCTGGGTGCTACGGCCTCCTGGCGACGTGCTGAGCACGGTGACGCGCTCGGGAACGAGCTGCGGCGGCTATGGCCACGGCTACGCCATGGCCGGCGGCGAGAAGCTCTCGGGTGCGGTGGAAACGGCAGCTACGGAGGGAAATAGAGCAAGGGGAGAGAGGGGTTCGGCAGAGGAGCTCACGGCGAGGTCGATGAGTAGCTCAGCGTGCTCGGGGGAGGCCGGACGGCGTCGGAGCATATCCGGCGATCTCGGAGCCGAAGGTTGAAGACGACGGTGTCGGCGTCACTGCAGGGCGCGTCCGCTCGTGTGGCTTGGCGAGGGCGGTGTAGAGGACAGCGGCGGAGCTTCTGAACCTGGCGGCCGGGCGAGGGAGGGCTGGTGGCTGCGGCTATGGCGAACGGCGGCGACTAGCTCCGCTCGGGCGCGTGCGGGGAGAGAGCAGAGAAGGGGAAAGAAGCCGAGGGAGAGTGAGAGAGGTCCAGGGGAGGGTCGGGCGATGCACGTGGCGCTCGGGGCCGACTCCAGCAGCGGCAAGCAAGCAGGAGGTGGCCGGACGTGTGCTCGCGCGCGCTGGCCACGCGCTCGTCCTCCTGGCAAAGGAGGAAGACGACAGGGGAGAAGGCGTTGGTGGGCTGGGCCAGCTGGGCTGGCCAGGTGGGCTACATAGGAGGTAGGTCCAGGTAAGTCTCTCTCTCTCTCTCTTTTATTTGTTTTTTTTTGTTTTTTTCTATTATTCTGTAACTTCAGGGCTTTATTTAAAATACCAAAACGTTTTCAAAAATCCTGAAAATAACTGTGGGCTCTATTTGGAATATTCCCAACAGCCCTCATTTAAGTTCAGAATTAATTGAGCATTTAAAATATTATATAGCATTTAAATGCCCAATTGCAAATAGCATATGATTTAATCCACAGCCCAATATGTCCTGCAAAAATATAAACCATTTTAGGTAGATGCTTTCACCTCAAACCAGAAATGTTGAACATTTTTAGAGGGCATTTTGAGTTCAATGAAAAAGATTTTATTTTGACCCTAGTTGAATTCATTTGGTGCTAGGGTTTAAGCATCCCCATTTCAGGTTCATTTAAATATAAACATGATGACATGGATGAAGATGCAACTAATTACAAACAAAGATCTAGGGTTGTGACAACTCACCCCTACTAAACAAGAATCTCGTCCCGAGATTCAGGTCGTGAGGTAAGAAGACAAGGGGGCACTAAGCCAGCTCAAACTTCACGATCCAGGTTGCACTTCATAGGGGTGTTGATTCGATCACCATCTTTGACTCAATGTCTTCCTCTGAGAACTCCAACTAACATGACAAGAAGAGGAAAGGAAAACTTTAGAAGAATCGATCTTCTCAAAAATCGAACAACTCAAGATCAACTCACGGGGTGAATCATTGAAACATCTCTCGAGCTGAGACACGAAGCACACATCTAGAGGGATGGAGTGGAACAGATGACGAAGGTTCACTAGGTAGACAACAATTCCACACTTACGAGGGTGGTGAATGGTTGTCAACGTAGCGAGGAGTTGAGTTGCCATGATACCTCAGCGAGACATCCTGGAGGAGGGTGATTCGTAGATATATCCCCTTAAGTGGCAAAAGAATTACCCTTGATTCAGATATCATTGAAACTCTTTATACCAGCTTAAGGTAGATCACAATCGATCATTTGGAGGAGTTCGGTAGAATGACATACTCGGACTAGAATGGATGATGTGGATTACCTTGTTGAAAACAACACAAGGGGTGTTTTTAGTAACTGGGGAGAAGCTCAACAGTAGAGAGTGAGTCCACTGTTGAAAGGGTTATAGCATAACCGAGGAAACTGAGAGCACTATGCAATTAATGCCGACAACAAAACCTAGAGCTTGCGCGTGCTCTCAAGAACTTGAGCATTTCCATATTCATCAAGGTTTTACCAACATCCGTGTCAAGGATCCTGGCAACACAACGTACTACCACGATGAATACTGATGGACGATACAGATGCAAAGGAAGGTAACACCTTCTCAGATCTCATCTTAGCGAGGCCAAGGAACCAAAATCTGGATGATCGACCGAGAGACATTTAGCACTCCGCTTCTAATGTTCTCCTTGATGTGCTAGTGTATCCCATTCATAGATGTGGTTTGATAACTAGAACATCAAGTAAAAGGTCGGACTTCGGGAGCAATAGAATCCATAAGAAACAGTTACGGAGGTAAATCCTATGAAATCCTTATGGGGAGGTGGCCAACTTCTCCAATCAAGATACTACAATATTAGGTCTTCCGGCGGGGTGTGTTAGCCACGACATTCACTTTACCGGTTATCGTGAGACCAATATTATAATTCTTGGGAAATGTTCCAACCATCACATCTGCCTGAGATTCAGATCTGGTTGGTGTCAGAATATTCCAGACTCATCAAGTCTAGAGAGAAAAATGAAAGTTTACAACACAAACCGATGAGACGGCGTTGTGAGATTCTCGGGGAATGAACTACGATAGCAAGCTCCAAAATATGAGCCGGTTCAACTACAAACATGTGAACACATTGTCCGAGACAAACGGGACCACGTGGTAGTCTTATAATAAAATACTACCAAGTTCAGGTTGGGGAACCATCGTCGAGGATAACGAAGTCCTAATATAAGTCATGATTCTTAAAAAGGAACTTCTTCTCCTTGAACAAATCAATCAGTGGCTTGGTGTGCTAGGGACACATATAGAATGAAGGTTGCAAGTCTCCACACCATAGAATACTTCACACGTATGCATGACTGACTTGGAATGACTCCAGAGGAAGCAAAGCTAACTTTCCCGAATTCACGGCGGCAACTTGCATCAATGCACATGAATTAGAGAAAGTCACTTCTTACATCCGAACATATGCTTCATGCACGGGACATGAAGATAATGCTTATAAAAGTTTCCAACACTAGCTGGGATTTCAACACGAATCATGGATGAGACAAAATGCTGCTGATGGGCTCAACAACAAGTCATCGAGATTTCCATGTAAATGGAATTCCATAATTATGTGAACAAGTGATAGCATTGGTCAGACCCAAAAGATATAATGGTGTATGCTCGAGGGATCAACCACGAGTAAGACAACATTACGAATATCGTTGGTTCTGGTCTGATTTGATGATAACCCATACTCAAATCAAAGGTTGGATAAAATGATAGGTCCATTAACTGATCACGATGGTCAATCGATGAAAATACCATCTTTCTTCAGCACACGTACAAGATATCCCTTAAAATGAACTAAATCGGACAAGCTTCTATTTTCCAACTCTCCAAGTTGTTGTTTAGCTTAACCAACTAGCTCAGGGGTATCCTGCACAGATCCTTGGAGAAGGTTGGTTTACAAGAAACCAACTTGATCACGAGCTCAACATAGCGGTCAGGTGACGACCCGGTGATACTTCCGAGAAGATAATCAGAAAATCACAAACCACCGATATGTTATTAAGCTCGAGATCAATCTTGCTTTTCAGGGCAAGATGATATGATCAAGAGAGTGATGGATTGACACATTCCTATCTCATTGATCGAGGAGTGCACCAGGGAAAATGGACTAGGTAGCACGATCAATCTTAGAATGATGATTCAAAAACCAACACGCTAAGAATGAAATTATTGTCCGTTAAACTACCAAGCAACAGAGTTGCTAGCGGTATTGATTTCACACACCATGATTCATTTGTCGGCATTCCGGTTACAAAAACACAGGAACCGAGGAATGAACAATGATGGCAAGAAGTATCACTATACCAAGAGTTCATAGGATGTTTTGCAATTCCTATAACAATCCCGATATAAAAGATGGTAATACTCCAAGGTAGAGCAGAACAAAAGTTGGATTAGCAATTTGATCTGCGGAATACAACTGCTTTGACCCAATCCCAGAGATGGACGAGGTACTGGAGTTTGTTTCTCCTAGTCATTCCGGAGTAGAATGGCTTGACGGACCACAAGAGTAATAGGCATCGATAAACAAACGCACGCATACTCTTGACTATCAATTGATAGACGGGGGTCAGAATACAACTAAGGAGGAACAACTGGGGAACATATAACTTTCTGAGTTGTGGATGCATAGGTTAGTATGTCGAATCAAGTTCAACAGGTTTCATCCGGATAACCCATGCAGAAAGGTAGAACTGGTAGAGTCGCAATATAGAATGGAGTACTCCTCAAGAGCACCCTGGTTGTGATCTTTTGGCTCAAAAGAACTTCTACCATAAGCAGTTCATGGTATTTGGAAGAAGGAAATACCATGGACCTTGAGGACTAATGCAAAGGTTACTAGTAACCTAAAGGAACGAGCAAACACTATAAACATGAGGTAAGAAGGGTGAATCTCGGGTTCAAGAACCCCAGAATGGAATACCTACTAACTAATAACATCACGGGATGCTTTCGAGAATGATGGCCAGATTCATCACACTTGGACACAAAACATGGCTAGATTACTAAATGATCCCCTAAGACACCAAAGGTCATAATAATAATTCCAACATATATGTCGAGGCAATAGAATACCTCAACTCAACAATTGGTGTGATTAACCTAGCCTAAAGGAATATCGAAACTAGAGGGAAAAGGATGTGAAAGTGCATCAGATTGTTTAGAAACCTGGGATGACTCGGACAGCATAACGGCTGTAATGCTCAAAAAGATTGGAGACATGCTACAAAAATGGTGGCATAGCCTCTCAGAAGCACAATATCAAGGTTTCAAGATCAACAGTTATCATACGGAAGTAATAGGAACTGAAACGAGGCTTAAGTCCAACAATTCTATAAGTCTACGGATTAGTAACACGTGATCCTGATGGAAAGAAGAGATAGCCTAGTTCTTAATCCCCGTAGAAGAGAATATGATGACTCAAATCAGAAGTCCATGAGGTATAAGGAGTAAAAAGAGCCTTACGTTCCATCCCACAATCAATTCCCCTACATATAGCTAAAGCATTTCTAGACTCAACTTCGACCAGTTTGGCTTGATAATCCTACAGGCAGTCAAGCTCTGATACCAAAGCTGTCAGGACCCCGACTCAATGCCACATCGATCTAGCATGTAACACCTCATATCACTTTGCGGCCTCACGCACAGTATTCCCACGGGTGTCGCCTTACCTTTGCCCGGGACCGTTTGCACCTTTTGGCACACGTATATGATAGTGTCGCTAGCATCCATATGATAAGGAGCCCGGGCTGACATGGCTAGTCGTAAACCCAAAGTGGCACAAACTTACAGGGACAGGCATCCATGACCCAGCATCGAACGTGTCGGTCAACAGCGAGTGAATCCAGGCTGTAGCACTGGGCTAGCAGGACTCCGGTGAACCGCACTGTAGTGGGCTAGCAGGACTCCAGTATTCATCGCGTGACATTTCCCCGAGGGGACAGACACAGGAACGAAGAAGGACACATGCCGGCCAGCCTAAGTGTTCCGGAGCAGTAGCAAGCTACCATGGCTCAGTGGAAACACTAGGCGACATTTCCCGGTAAGAAAGGCTACCAAGGATAAACAACTAGGTTGTCAGATCCCACACATACCAAGCATTTCAATAACATACACACAATATGCTCGATATGTGCAAATACAACATGGCATCACAACATGACTCTACGACTCAAATATTTATTCAATAGGCTCCGAGGAGCGAGATATTACAAACATAGGTCTCATGACCCAACATTCAGAGCATACAAATCAAAGCACAAGCGGAAGCTTAACTTGTCTGAGTACAGACAACTATAAATGAAAAAGGCTGAAAAGCCCGACTATCTACCAGATCCTGCTGAGGGCACAAGATCGTAGCTGAGGTAACAAGCTAAACGTCGAAGACCACGTGGAACTACTAGTGAGACTGACGTCTCTCTGCAAAAACATAAAATAGGCAAACGTGAGTACAAATGTACCCAGCAAGACTTACATAAGAACTAACTACATATGCATCATTATCAACAAGGGGATGGTGGGGTTTAACTGCAGCAAGCCAGCTTTGATTCTGTGGCTATCCTAAACTACAACTGCAAATAACTCTTTTGAGGTGGCGCACACGAGTCCACATATTCACCAACCAATACACCACTATGGATCCACTCCCATCTCCCTACGAGAACGTCATCCATAGCACTCACGCTTATCTTGCGTATTTTAGAGTATCCACTTTCACTTGTCTATGAACTATACAGGCAACCCAGAAGTCCTTTTCCGCGGACACGGCTATTCGAATAGATGATGTTAACCCTGCAGGGGTGTACTTCTTCACACATGCTCTCACCACTTACCGTCGTTTACACAACATGTACTTGGCAACCTTCAAGCGGAAGCCCAACGTGGGTGTCGGCCACGGCCTGCTAAACACTCAAGTCTCTAGTCCAGGTTTATCGCCTATTCGGGTTCCATCCATGAGGAGATCCGGCCGGGGTTTCGCTCACAGCCCCAAACGATGTGAACAGGGTTCCCGAGACACCAAACGGGCGCCTGGTACACCGTGCCATGTGCCTACCGCATCACAGCCCACCCCTCCGGTCAGCGCTGCCCACGGCCTCCAGCATACTACAAACACCAGAAACTACTTGCAACTCCTGGACAGAGGACAAGGGTGATCAAGAAGCCGAGAGGGTCCATTGGTTTCGGGCCCAATGCGTGGTAGTAGCTGAATCATGGATCACAAACACAGAACTCGTTTCCTGAGGACGGCTGCAATGAGACAACCCACCATGTACTCCTACATGGCCTCTCACCGCTACCTTTACCAAATCGTGTTCACACGCTTAGCTCACACATGGTAGGACATGTTCACACACCTCTGATTCATCCCGGATGAATCAGACCTGACACAACTCTAAGCAATAGCAGGCAAGACAAACAAGCATGAATGAGTAGGCACAACAGGGCTCAAACAAGTCCTACTCATGCTAGTGGGTTTCATCTATTTACTGTGGCAATGACAGGTCATGCAAAGGATAAAGGGGTTCAGCTACCGCAGCAAGTAACAGTTGAATCGTTGTTGTCCTAATGCAGTAAAAGAGAGCAGGAGCGAGAGAGTGGGATTGTATCGGAATGAACAAGGGGGTATTGCTTGCCTGGCACTTCTGAAGATAATATAGTTCTTCATCGGTGTCATCGAACTCGTCGTCGGAACCACGTCTATCAAGAGGGGACAAACACCGGCAACTGAGGAAAAACACAATCAATGCAATGCACAATATGATGCATGATCATGACATGGCAGTATGATGTGGTTTGATCTAATGCAACTAGAAGCGGGTTAAATGGAGTTGGTTTGAATCCAAGATTCAAATTCAAACTCCATATGTGAAGGTTTAAATGCCATTAATGTGACTTGTCCTAGACAGTAGCTATAGGTTGTTCTAACATGCATGAAAATAGTACAGATGGATACGTTGGATTTTTCTGATCATTTTTCATATATAATTTGTTTGATTTGGAGCTACGGTTGATTTTCTATGATTTTTAGAAGTTTGCAACAATTTCTGGAATTTCTCTAAATAAAAATAAATCCAGAAATTAGTTATTGCATCAGCAGTGCGTCAGAGTGACGTCAGGGGGTCAACGGGGGCGTCCAGGTCAACCTGACCAGTGGGTCCCGCTTGTCAGTAGCTAATTAGACTAACTAATTTTGATTAAACCTAAACTAGGTTAATTAGCAGAGGGCCCCACCTAGTCAACTAAGTCAGCGGGGTCAAACCCGCCGGTCAACGGTCAAGGCCTGCCGGTGTTTAGCTGCCGGCGAAGCCAGACGCGGCGGCGTGCTGCGGGTTTTGCCCACAGGGCTCGGTTTTTGACGCGGTTTGCGGCTACAGAAAGCTGAGAGTCTCGCGCATCCAACGTAGGCAACAACTCGCACCGGAGTGGACTAAATCGACGACGGCGGCAACTTTTGCGGCGGCTGGAGTTCGGGCAAAGTTGGGAATGGTGCTGTGGGGCACGGCGGGGCGAACGGCTGGGTGCTACGGCCTCGTGGCGATGTGCTGAGCATGGTGACGCGCTCGGGAACGAGCTGCGGTGGCTGTGGCCATGGCTACGCCATGGCCGGCGGCGAGAAGGTCTCGGGTGCAGTGGAAACGGCGGCTATGGAGGGAAATAGAGCACGGGGAGAGAGGGGTTCGGCAGAGGAGCTCACGGCGAGGTCGATGAGTAGCTCAGCATGCTCGGGGGAGGCCGGACGGCGTCGGAGCATCTCCGGCGATCTCGAAGCCGAAGGTTGAAGACAACGGCGTCGGTGTCACTGCAGGGCGCGTCCACTCGTGTGGCTTGGCGAGGGCGGTGTAGAGGACAGCGGTGGAGCTTCTGAACCTGGCGGCCGGGCGAGGGAGGGCTGGTGGCTGCGGCTATGGCAAACGGCGGCGACTAGCTCCGCTCGGGCGCGTGCGGGGAGAGAGCAGAGAAGGGGAAAGAAGCCGAGGGAGAGTGAGAGAGGTCCAGGGGAGGGTAGGGCGATGCACGTGGCGCTCGGGGCCGACTCCAGCACCGGCAAGCAAGCAGGAGGTGGCCGGACGCGTGCTCGCGCGCGCTGGCCACGCGCTCGTCCTCCTGGCAAAGGAGGAAGACGACAGGGGAGAAAGCGGTGGTGGGCTGGGCCAGCTGGGCCGGCCAGGTGGGCTGCATAGGAGGTAGGTCCAGGTAAGTCTCTCTCTCTCTCTTTTATTTGTTTTTTTGTTTTTTTCTATTATTCTGTAACTTCAGGGCTTTATTTAAAATACCAAAACGTTTTCAAAAATCCTGAAAATAACTGTGGGCTCTGTTTGGAATATTCCCAACAGCCCTCATTTAAGTTCAGAATTAATTGAGCATTTAAAATATTGTATAGCATTTAAATGCCCAATTGCAAATAGCATATGATTTAATCCACAGCCCAATATGTCCTGCAAAAATATAAACCATTTTTGGTAGATGCTTTCACTTCAAACCAGAAATGTTGAACATTTTTAGAGGGCATTTTGAGTTCAATGAAAAAGATTTTATTTTGACCCTAGTTGAATTCATTTGGTGCTAGGGTTTAAGCATCCCCATTTCAGGTTCATTTAAATATAAACATGATGACATGGATGAAGATGCAACTAATTACAAACAAAGATCTAGGGCTGTGACAGTAGTAGAGTGACGGTAGACTACCCCGTTCGAAGCGCCGCAGTAATGCCCAATGAGCCGTCAAATCACAAAACCCCCTCCTTTCCAGCAGTAAGTTGGACGGACGAAGCAACCATCATTTCACTCTTCTCTCTCAGCTTCCTCTATTGAAGAAAACCCCCACTCACTTTGCTTCTCCCTCATCTCGTTCCTCCTTTCACTCTTCTCTCTCAGCTTCCTCTCTTGGATGGACGCTGGAGCACCGGCCGACGTGATGTCTATGGCTCTGGCCAAAACCGTCGAGGCTCATGGTACGAAGAAGCGCAAGCACGCCACCGAGACTACCGCAGACAAGCTCAAAGCCATCGCCCTGTCCAAGCCCCCCTCTCCGGGATCCCTCATTAAGCAAGTCCAGGTAATGTCTCTTGTTGACGATCTTTTTCTCGATCTTGATCGTGTTTTTTCATCTAACACGCAGTACTAGTACTGGTAGTATAACTTTCTGGGTGATCTTGCATGTGATTTTAGTGTGCCAAATGACAGTTCTGAATTCCTCTTTTGACCAAAACATGCGAGAGGTTGACACTGATTTCTTATAGATTACTTTCAACTACTCCCTCTGTCCCAAAATTCTTGTCTTAGATTTGTCTAGATACGGATGTATCTAATACTAAAATGTGACTTGATACATCCGTATCTAGACAAATCTAAGACAAGAATTTTGGGACAGAGGGAGTACTTTATGAACATCAATGCTACCTTTGAAGAGGGTATATTTGCCTTAGTAACTTGTGTCATGGATATTGCAAGTAATCCCTCTGCTCTCATGCCTTTGAAGACATGTTCTAGTGTCTTTGTTCACTCATTTCTGTGCGTATGTGTAGTCATATATGGAGTATAATATCGAAAATCATCTTATATTTCTGAACGGAGGTAGTAATAAAATATGGTTTCTGTTTGAATTAGAACCAGGTCCGCGTTGGAGATGAAGTTCTCAAAGTCATGTGTGAACTGGAAGACCTGATGATGAGTTCTACTACTGAACTATCCAGCTGTTGTGTCCTTGTCGCCACATGTCCTGAACTAGTGTTTTCCTGTAGCTTTGTTATCAGGCGTGTTCTCGAGGCTGTACTTGACCACAACAATTTCCTGGCTATGCCTTCGATTACGAAGGGTGTGGTTCTTGTAAAGCTTCCCAACAAATCTGATGCGGCTTGTCTTCATGGAAAGACCACTTTGTTAGGTTCTCCAAGGTTGACAAGATGGTGATGGTGCATGTAGACATCTCTCACGAAGTCCATGGCCTAGACAGTTATGCGGGGTTCATCCCGTAGGTCAGTGGCAAGAAATAGTCTGCAGAGATTAGTTAGTGCAACTTTGCTTGTCTGTAGTAAGTACTATTGTTCAATACTTGATTTGTGTTTGTGAACCCTGTATTGTTTATTAGTACTACCGCATTTGATGTGTGGTCAGTCCTGAGAACGGTCTATGTTAATGTCTGTCCACTCAATTCAGTCTGTATATTTGGAAGTATCCAGATCATATTTTCTGTGAGGACGGTTTATCAATTATGGTTACACTCCAATATCTGTATGCATTGCAGGGTTTATCGCACCCACCAGGATTTCTAGTCCCATGGATGTTCGGTCCATACGATTTGTCACGACCTTTTGACTGTCCTATGAAAGTGCAACTATCCCTAGGTGGTTTTGGAAATTCCAAACAACTTATAGCTCATTGAGCTAACACTATTCCAAGATAAATATTTCAGGAAAAGTTCAATGAATGGCATGGCATGGATGAGAAAACTAGACCCCTCAAAATACTAAGGATAAAAGGATTGGCTCAAGCTCAAAGCTCAAGACTCTACATTTTATATTTTAGTGATCCAAGATCACATTGAGTCTATAGGAAAAGCCAATACTATCAAGGAGGGATGAGGTGTTGCTTAATGAGGTTCTTGCTTCCTAGTTCTTAGTGATATGCTCCAAAACACTCAACTACTTTCCCACATCCACATTTGACCTAAACCAAAAGTCAAACTCAGCCCTACTGATTCTTTCTATCCGGTGCCACCGAGTTCAGATGTCATAGCCACTGCCACAAACCCTAGGCAAATCGCTCTCACCGATAGGGATCTCAGTCTCACCGAGATGGGATTGTAATCTCTCTGTTTCCCTTCGTGACGTTTCGGTACCATCGAGATGAGTGATCGGTCCCACCAAGATTGCAATGTAAACTCCCCGTTTCCTTTTCGTAACATTTCGGTCTCACCGAGCGAACCGGTCCCACCGAGTTGACCTAACCAACTCTCTGGTTAGCTTATTACCAAAATCGGTCTCACCGAGTTTGTGTAATCGGTCTCACTGAGATTACGTTATGCCCTAACCCTAACCATGTCGGTCCCACTGAAAATCCTAACGATCACTAGATTTGCTGAATCGATCCGACCGAGTTTCTCAATTCGGTCCCACTGAGATTGGCAAGTTGTGTGTAACGGTTAGTTTTTGTGTGGAGGCTATATATACCCCTCCACCCACTCTTCATTCATGGAGAGAGCCATCAAAATGAACCTACACTTCCAGCATAAATTTTCTGAGAGAGAACCACCTACTCATGTGTTGAGACCAAGATATTCCATTCCTACCATATGAATCTTGATCTCTAGCCTTCCCCAAGTTGCTTTCCACTCAAATCTTCTTTCCACCAAATCCAAATCCTGTGAGAGAGAGTTGAGTGTTGGGGAGACTATCATTTGAAGCACAAGAGTAAGGAGTTCATCACCAACACACCATTTGTTACTTCTTGGAGAGTGGTGTCTCCTAGATTGGCTAGGTGTCACTTGGGAGCCTCCGACAAGATTGTGGAGTTGAAACAAGGAGTTTGTATGGGCAAGGAGATCGCCTACTTCATGAAGATCTACCGCTAGTGAGGCAAGTCCTTCGTGGGCGACGGCCATGGTGGGATAGACAAGGTTGCTTCTTCATGTACCCTCCATGGACTCGCGCAACCGTTACCCTTAGTGGGTTGAAGTCTCCATCAACGTGGATGTATGATAGCACCACCTATCGGAACCACGACAAAAACATCTGTGTCTCCAATTGCGTTTGAATTCTCCAAACCCTTCCCTTTACATTCTTGCAAGTTGCATGCTTTACTTTCCGCTACTCATATACTCTTTGCATGCTTGCTTGAATTGTGTCGAGATTGCTTGACTTGTGCTAAGATAGCTAAAATCTGCCAAAGACTAAAATTGGGAAAAGGATAAGTTTTTCTTTGGGCAAGTAGTCTAATCACCCCCCCCCCTCTAGACATACTTTTGATCCTACAAGTGGTATCAGAGCTTAGGTCTCCATTTGCTTTGATTTCCATAGCTTTTGGTAGTCATAGCCTTGGTTTCACAACCTAGGAGAGTATGGCGTCTAGCGAGGGAAATTATCACCATAGAGGTCCTTAGTTTGATGGTACTAATTTTGCTAGTCGGAAGCATAAGATGAAAATGCATATTCTTAGACATAACCCCGCCGTTTGGGCTATTGTGTGTATTGGCTTGCAAGGTGAATTCTTTGATGGGAGAGAACCGAACCGTCAAGCTAGCATGGAAGAGTTGAAGATGCTGCAATACAACGCTCAAGCTTGTGATATCCTCTTCAACGGATTGAGCCCCGAAGAATTCAACAAAATCAGCCATCTTGAGAATGCAAAGGAAATTTGGGTACTTTGATTGATATGCACGAAGGTAACGACTCCGTCAAGGAATCCAAATTGGATGTGCTTCAAAGTCAACTTGACAAGTTCAAAATGAAGGATGGTGAAGGTGTCACTGAAATGTACTCTAGGCTTGCTCTCATCACAAATGAGATTGCCGGCTTGGGAAGTGAAGAGATGACCGACAAGTTCATCATCAAGAAGATCCTAAGAGCTTTGGACGGAATTTTACCGTGTGCACATTGATCCAAATGATGCCCAATTACAAAGATCTCAAGCCAACGGAAGTCATTGGAAGAATTGTTTCTCATGAGATGTCACTCAAGGATAAGGAGGAACTTCACAACAACTCAAGTGGTGCTTACAAAGCCTCATGTGAAGCTCCCACATCATCAAGTGAGAAACAAACCTTCAATGAAGAATTGAGCTTAATGGTGAAGAACTTCAACAAGTTCTACAAGAGTAGAAGCAAAGAGAAAAGCTCCAAGTCAAGGTACTACAATGACAAAAGGTCTTCTAGTCGAGAGCATAATTGCTACAATTGTGGAAGACCCAGACACTATTCCAATGAGTGTACGGCACCCTACAAAAGAAGAGAAGAATCACCTAAGAGGAGAAGTAGAAGAGAAGAATCACCACCAAGAGAGAGAAGGAGTAGAGATGATCGTTTTGAACGAAGAACATCCCGGAGAAGCAATCATTCGGAAAGGAAGGACAAGTCATCAAGGAGGTACAAAAAACAAAGACATCAAGCTCATGTTGGTGAATGGGTATCCGGCTCCGACTCCGACAATCACTCCGAGAGAAGCTATCACTCTGACTCCAAATGTACTCAAGATGAAGGTATTGCCGGTCTAGCACTTGTGTCAACCAACTCCTATGACATATTTGATTCACCAAATGAAGGACTTGGAAGATGCTTCATGGCTAAAGGCCCAAAGGTATCACACTCCGAGTATGTTGATTTCAATAGTGATGAAGATGACTTGTTAGGTGATGATGATTTACGTGTTGACAACTCTAGTGATGAATACTATGATGAAACGTCAATTAATCATGCTAATCAAGATAAAATGAATGACAATGATAAGGAGAAGATTGAGATTCTAACTAAAGAACTAAACACTCTTAAGTTAGCTCATTAAACTATCTTAGAAGATCATAGAGAACTTTTAAGGACTCATGAGAAGTTACACTTTGAAAAGCTCAACCTTGAGCAAGAGCATGAGTTCTTAAAGGCAATCAATGATGATCTTCGTAAGAAAAGTTCTTCTTACATTGCCAAGCGTTTACTCTTATCTACTTACATGCCTCAAGTCAAGTCTAGTAACAAGAACAAGAAGGATTCTTCCTCTAATAGTAACAATATTCATGCTAAATCCAATGTTGTTGCTTCTAGTAGTTCTCTTGATTCCACTAATGATTCTCTTAGCCAAGTTACACTTGAGCAAGAAAATAGCTTATTGAAGGGAATTATAGAGAAAGGTGTTTACAAGAGCCTTGCCGGGAGTAAGCAATTCGAGGAAATTGTACGCAAGCAAGGAAGGCACCGGAAGAACCAAGGTGTTGGTTTTGAACGAAAGTTCAATGCCAATGGAGTTGAGTGGGAAGAAGATCAATACCCCAAGACAAAGTTTGTTCCTCAACAAGAGAAGTATGATCCTACTTCCTTCAAAGGGACACAAGCTCAAGATGATCTTCCACGACAAGACCACAAGCAAAAATGCAAGGACAAGCTTCTAGAGGAGATTGATGCATTTGAAGAAGCTCCTAAGGCCTTGGTCAAGTGGGTTCCCAAGACTACGTCAAGTTCTACTTCATCAAGTATGACTACAACTCCAAGGATTCCCATCAACATGGTGTGGATCCCGAAGAAGAAGAACTAGAGAGTTCTTGAGGGTGACTCTTCCAACATATTTCACTCATATCATTTTGGCAATTACAAGTGCAATCAACTTTCACATCTTGCACTAGTTCAAGGAGTCACAAATCCTCTTGTTGGTAAGACAAGGGACAAGGTAACCTAATGCTCTCGTAGACATCATCTTGTGTGTGCATCACTCTATGTCTATGGATATCCTTGTTTGTTCCTCGTGGGACTAACCCGTGTAGGTATTGAAAGTGTAACTCACTCCAAAGGATTTCTCCAAATGATCTACATCAACTTTGAGCATCCACATCTTCAACACCTACATGAATTCATCATCGACAAAAACCAAGGTTAGTTCATCCCTATTAAGGGGGGATCTCCCATCTAGGGGGAGCTTTACTCTAAGAATTGAGTCAAAGCAACTCTAATGGTGTGAACACATCAAGGCATTATGTAAAAGTGGTAACCCCACTTGAGCTTAAACGATGAGTATGACCTATGATCAAATGTTCTCATTTGACTCCTAAGTCAATATACTCATATATAGATGACCTAGTCATCGCCAATTGCTTGATAGATGCTAGAATTGGTTGTGCATGCTTTGCCACATATTTCCTTTGCCATTTTATTGTGTGAGCATGTTGGTTGCATATTTTACTCATTCGAGGACATCCACTTGTTGTTTTGATTGATTGGTTTCTTTTTCTTTTGCCAAGTGGATGGCCAAGAATGCCTAAGAACCTTCTCTAGCTATCTATGCTTTTCTTGTCTGAAACTCTATTCATTCTACATCACAAATTTTGATCAAGTCAGGTTCGAACCACTCTGTGTGAGGAGCACTCAGAGTCCCCGATTCGTCATAGACTTAAAGTTCCAAATTTCTTTGTGCGTTTCGGTCTGACCGATTCTTCCATTTCGGTCATACCGAGATCACTAAGTCGATCTAGGTTTTCAATCTCGATGCAATCAATTTGAACTTTTCGGTCACACCGAGTTGCTGTAACTGTTAGCAGTTATGCATCTCGGTGCCACCGAGTTGTTCCACACGGTCACATCGACACGCTCGGGCTATATATACCCACGGGCAAAACTTTGGAAATTTTTCTCCAAACTCTTTCGCCCGCGCTCAGCCCGCTCTGCCTCCAGGGTCTCCGAATCGTCCTCCTTGTTGCCAGCTGCCTCTTGCCGCTGGTCTCTGCCGCTGTCAACGGGAATCATCTTCGCCGTTGCCGCCGTAGCGAGTCCATCGCCGAACTAGTGTATGGACTTGATCACTGTGTTATCCCTATCTGATTCCTAGCACATTGTGTTCGCCATGAATCTTTCCACGATTGAAACTATCTTATCTAGTCAAAACACTCAGTAGATTAGGTTTGGATTAAAAATTTAGGGTTAGGTTTCCGCCGAAACCATCTCAGACCAACCGAGCTGTAGATCTCGGTACCACCGATTCGGCTAAGGCCATTGCACATGTAATTCTCGGTCTGACCAAGAATTGCAAATCGGTGTGACCGAGTTCGGGACTTTGTGAAACCCTAGCAGTCTCGGTGCCACCGAACTATGACTCGGTCTGACCGTGTTCACTAGTTTAGGTTCCAAAAGCTGCTTCGGTATCACCGAGTTTACAAATCGATAGATCCAAAATGCTTTCTGTGGAAAACTAAAACTAAGTTTTTAAGTCATTCTTTTGCAAAAACCTCTGTATTGTGTGATACTCATCCACTCTATCTCATCTATATCAATTCACAGGGTCTGCTGTCAGTGTTTGCAATATGTCTGATCAGAGTGACAGTCAGAACAAGTCAGAGGAGCAGGTTCAGGTGAGTGAGGGCACTAGTCCCTCTAGCAGCTATGATGATGGCAGCAGGAGCACCCCAAGCAACTTACCCAAAGCTGCCACTAGGGCCAGAAAGAAGAGAACCTCAGAATCTGAGGATGAAGACTATGTGGCTATTGAGGATGAGGCCACTTCCAAGAAGAAGGTGCTCAAGAAAGAATATGGCTCAGCTGCAGCCACTAAGCCTGGACAAAATAGGAAAATTCCAGCCAAAAGGACTCCTATGCTGAAGGTCAGAGGATCCACTAAAGAAACTGAGAAATCTGATCCCAAAGATCCAGAAGTGACTAAGAAGAAGAGGAAGGAAAGGGTCAAGAAGACTATGTCTAGGGTTGTTGGAAAGCCTTCCATGATGGAAGAGGAAGAAGAAGAGGTTGCTGCACCAGCACCTAAAGCTCAGAAGCTTATGGGTGATGCCATCAGGTCAGGGGCTGCCTCATCAAAGCCCAAAGAAGCACTCAAGGCTGCTTCCAGGCCCAAGACTACACCTAAGAGGAATACCAGGAACATATCAGCTGGCGAGAAGAACAAGGCCCCAGTGCCTGGAGCTGTTGCTGAAGAAGAAGATGATGAAGAGCATGTCTTGAGAAAATTGAAGCCTAAAATTCCATATCATAATGATGCTCATCCTATAGCTGAGAACATGAAGCTGAGAAAGGATGCAGGACTCAGACAGTGGAGGTTGACTGATCCTTATGAAGTCAGGAGGAGAACTGCTGTAGACTACAGGTTCCATACAAAGGAATAGCAGGATTTCTATGAGATGGTGCTGCTGGACAAGAAGCCAATAGTGTGTGACATGAGATGGGTGGACTGGAAATACATCAAGGAGAATGAAGAGCACTATCCTGGTGTGTATGACAGCTTCAGTGCTTGTGGAGTGGCAAACTTTGTTGGGCAGAAGCTCACAAAGTGGAATGATGAGCTAATAATGCAATTCTACTCCACAACACACTTCTATCCAAATGGCAGGATAGTATGGATGTCTGAAGGTACTAGGTACCAATCATCAATTGAAGAATGGGCTAATCTGATCAATGCACCTAAGGAGAAAGAGGATGACTTGGATGTCTATTCCAAGAAGAAGATGGATCACAACACTATGGCACATATGTACAAGGAGATCCCAGATGCTGCTGTTGAAACACACAAGTTTGGATCAGTACATTAGCTTCTGTCAGGACTGCCAACCATCAACCGGATCCTCAGGCACACTCTTTTTCCCAAGTCAGGTGATCACAATATGATCAGAGGCCATGTAATCAATCTGCTACACTTACTTGATGTGCCATAAAAGTTCAAGGTCATGAGTCTTATAGTTGAAACTATCAAGAGGACAGCTGCTGGCCAAAAGAGAAGTTGTGCGTATGCCCCACAGATCCAGGAGCTGATTAACTCCAAGATGGGCACTAGCACATACTTGTTGGACAAGGATCACATGCCTATCTATCCAGATTTTAAGGACAACCAAGTGGTTATGGATGAAGATGAACCATCTTCTGTGCAAGCACAAGCAAAGAAGGAGAAGGCAAGGACTGAGAAGGCTACCAAGATGCCAACCATTGATGAGGCATCTCAGTACTTCTTGAAGAGCAAGCAGGATCAGCTTGGCTACTTGATTGCATCCACTCTGAGGATTGAGAAGGGACTGGCCACCCTGACTCAAAACCAGGAGAGCCTGGAGAGGATCATGGAGCAGAAGTTGTATGACTTGGATGTGAAGGTAACTGAGATCCAGTCTGTTGTTGAGAAACTCCAGGATGATATGCAGGAGAGGAAGGGCAAGACAACCATTGAGGCATTTGCCAGAGTGCTTAGAGCTCAGAGATCAGCTGCAGTGCCAGTGACAGACACAAGAGCAACTTCATCTGCACCAGCTACAGCTTCTATGCAACCAGCTCCAGCACCTACTCCACCATCTCCATCCACATCTACTGAAGTCTTCGTCCAAGGAGCCATCTCTACACCACCACCTGAAGATCAAGCCTGAGAGACGATTTAGTGCTATGCATTTTCTATGAACTTTTTGGTAACTTGTTGCCAAAGGGGGAGAAAATGTATAGATCATAGGCTTCGAGAGAGAGAGCGTTGCTTTTTATTCTCTCTTGCTTTGGTGGTTGAACTTTGTTTGTTTTTGCTTGTTTGAGATACTTTATGTCTGTGTGATACTTGGATGATCATGTGTTTGATCATATGCTACATTAATGCTTGTTGGATGACATTATCCTTTTATCCCTCTATGATCATTCACTTTGCTTGGTGATGAGTGCATGTATTTAACTATTATCATTTTGAGCGCTCCACCAAGATGTATGTGACATGGAAGAGTAACCCATGAGCCTAACTCTTTGTGCATTTGCAGTCCAAAGCAAATCTTAATCTATGCACAAATTTAGGGGGAGCTCTTGCTTTTCACATACTTCTCAAAGCGACAATGTCTTTCACTCTTATTATCATTTGTCGAAGCTTTGATTTATATGTTGTCATCAATTACCAAAAAGTGGGAGACTGAAAGTGCAACTATCCCTAGGTGGTTTTGGTAATTCCTAACAACTATCCCTAGGAAAAGTTCAATGAATGGCATGGCATGGATGAGAAAAGTAGACCCCTCAAAATACTAAGGATAAAAGGATTGGCTCAAGCTCAAAGCTCAAGACTCTACATTTTATATTTTAGTGATCCAAGATCACATTGAGTCTATAGGAAAAGCCAATACTATCAAGGAGGGATGAGGTGTTGCTTAATGAGGTTCTTGCTTCATAGTGCTTAGTGATATGCTCCAAAACCCTCAACTACTTTCCCACATCCACATTTGACCTAAACCAAAAGTCAAACTCGGCCCTACTGATTCTTTCTATCTGGCGCCACCGAGTTCAGATGTCATAGCCTCTACCACAAACCCTAGGCAAATCGGTCTCACCGATAGGGATCTCGGTCTCACTGAGATGGGATTGTAATCTCTCTGTTTCCCTTCATAACGTTTCGGTACCACCGAGATGAGCGATCGGTCCCACCGATATTGCAATGTAAACTCCCTGTTTCCTTTTCATAACATTTTGGTTTCACCGAAATGAGCGAACCGGTCCCACCGAGTTTACCTAACCAACTATCTGGTTAGCTTATCACCAAAATTGGTCTCACCGAGTTTGTGTAATCGGTCTCACCGAGATTACATTCTGCCCTAACCCTAACCATATCAGTCCTACCGAGTTGCATGTCAGTCCCACCGAAAATCCTAACGGTCACTAGATTTGCTGAATCGGTCCGACCGAGTTTCTCAATTCGGTCCCACCGATATTGGCAAGTTGTTTGTAATGGTTAGTTTTTGTGTGGAGGCTATATATACCCCTCCACCCACTCTTCATTCGTGGAGAGAGCCATCAGAACGAACCTACACTTCCATCATACATTTTCTGAGAGAGAACCACCTACTCATGTGTGGAGACCAAGATATTCCATTCCTACCATATGAATCTTAATCTCTAGCCTTCCCCAAGTTGCTTTCCACTCAAATATTCTTTCCACCAAATCCAAATCCTGTGAGAGAGAGTTGAGTGTTGGGGAGACTATCATTTGAAGCACAAGAGCAAGGAGTTCATCACCAACACAACATTTGTTACTTCTGAGAGAGTGGTGTCTCCTAGATTGTCTAGGTGTCACTTGGGAGCCTCAGACAAGATTGTGGAGTTGAACCAAGGAGTTTGTAAGGGCAAGGAGATCGCCTACTTTGTGAAGATCTACCGCTGGTGAGGCAAGTCCTTCGTGGGCGACGGCCATGGTGGGATAGACAAGGTTGCTTCTTCGTGGACCCTTCGTGGGTGGAGCCCTCTGTGGACTCGCGCAACTGTTACCCTTCGTGGGTTGAAGTCTCCATCAATGTGGATGTACGATAGCACCACCTAACGGAACCACGACAAAAACATTCGTGTCTCCAATTGTGTTTGAATTCTCCAAACCCTTTGTCGGTGTCAAAACTGGCGGATCTTGGGTAGGGGGTCCCGATCTGTGCGTCGAGGCTGATGGTAACAGGGAGCAAGGGACACAGATATTTACCCAGGTTCAGGCCCTGTTGATGGAGGTAAAACCCTACTTCCTGCTTAATTAATATTGATGATATGGGTAGTACAAGAGTAGATCTAGCACGAGATCATAGAGGCTAAACCCTAAGAGCTAGCCTATGATGGTATGATTGTAATTGTGATCGGCCTTCTAAGCACCAACCTCTACGGTTTATATAGACACCGGAGAGGGCTAGGGTTTACATGGAGTCAGTTACAAGGAAGGAAATGTAATATCCGGATCGCCAAGCTTGCCTTCCACGCCAAGGAAAGTCCCATCCGGACACGGGCCGAAGTCTTGAGTCTTGTATCTTCATGCTTCAATAGTCCGGACGTTGTACACAGTCCGGCTGTCCGGATACCCCCTAATCCAGGAGTCCCTCAGTAGCCCCTGAACCAGGCTTCAATGACGATGAGTCCGGTGCGCAATATTGTCTTCGGCATTGCAAGGTGGGTTCCTCCTCCGAATATTCCAAAGTAATCATCGAACACTTAGACCCTGTCCGAATATGCGAGATGATCTTCACATGCCACCATAGAGAGAATGATATTTAACAAATGCAATCTGCTGACAACTTTTTCTGATGAGGTGACATGTTATGGTCGAATCATTATTCGATCCATTTTCCCACAACCAGCTACAACGCATATTACGAGGCGGTTTCTATGACACGTCTTGTCAAAGCAGAGATCGTGCCCCCTTATTACGGGATTCTCATCAATACGGGTATGGGTAATCTCACCACGCCATTAATCGTGGCACCTGGGAAACAAGTGATTTCCAACGGGCAGGCGGGGAGGAGCACCGCTTTCGGTGCCTCTATAAAGGGATAAGATTCCCCCATTTCACCCACGCCTTCTTCCTCCTTTGCTCACTCTTGCCCCCTCGAGCTCCAGCGCCCAAGCACAAGTCTTCCACGCACAGCTAAACATGTCCGGAGCAGGAGGCGAGTCGGTGGCTTCCACCATCAAGGAGAAGCACATCGCCAATCTTCGGGCGACTGGATACTTGGCCGCGGACATAGCGCACCATCTACCAGACACCGGGCAGGTCATTCCGACCCCAGGACCCCATGAGAGGGTCGTATTCGTCGCCCACTTCGTCCGTGGACTGGGATTTCCACTCCATCCCTTCGTCCGCGGGCTCATGTTCTACTACGGGCTAGATTTCCACTATCTAGCCCCGAATTTCGTCCTCAACATCTCGGTGTTCATCGTCGTGTGTGAGGCCTTCCTCCGCATCCGGCCTCACTTCGGCCTATGGCTGCAAACTTTCTGCGTGAAGCCAAAGGTGGTAAGCGGCCAACAGGCGGAGTGCGGAGGGGCCATGGTGGGCAGAATGCCCAACGTCACATGGCTCGATGGATCCTTTGCGGAGACCGTAGAAGGATGGCAATCGGGGTGTTCTACATCACCGAGCCGCGCGGCGCCAACTGGGCAGCGGCCCCCGAGTTCCGATCCGGAGCCCCTATGCGGCTCAGCTCCTCGGAGAAGAAGGGCCTATCCTGGGGCGATTCTACAGAGCTGGCCGGAGTCCAAACATGCGTCAAAAGCATGAAGGACAAGAACATCAAACTTGTCAACATGATCCAGGTCATGCTCGTTCGCCGGATCCTGCCCTGCGAGAGGCGGGCAGTCAATCTGTGGGAGTTCGTCCCAACCGAGCACCAGACGCTCCAGAGGCTCTACGACATGACGCACAAAGGCGCATGGAAGGTGATGTTCAAGGCCTCCGAAGTACCTCCTCCCACATCCGAGGACCGCAGGCTTCATGCCGCACGGGCTCCTAGGCTGGTGAGTCCTCCAACTGACACCCGACCCAGTTTTCCCCAATATATTCATGGGAGTGCTTTAAGTAGTTGTGCATATTTGCTTAAGGATTATGTGGAGACAGCGGAGCGGGTTTACTGCCCGGCTCCACTACCGGAAGGCCCAGCTGATGCTCTCCTGACGGAGATGCTGGTCCCGGCACCGTACAAGGTGCCGGAGAAGAAGGCCGAGAAGAAGGCCCCGGGGATCCGAAAGGGTCTCCGGCGTAAGGTTGTGCCAGAGGCCTCGTCCGAAGATGACGAGGCGGACTCCTCCCACGAAGGGGAGGAGGAAGAAGAAGAAGACGCCCCATCCGGAAAGGATGAGGGGTCCGGGGAGGCGGACCAGGCGGCCGGAAAAGGCCCCCAGTGCAAAGTCGTCATACCCCTGTCGTCGGATGACGACGAGAAAGATTCCTCCCGCGGAGGTGGGGGGAATCAAGAAGAAATTCCACCTCCCCGCACTGGGGAGGGGAAGAAAAGAAAAGCCGCCCCGGAAGGGGAGGCTGGGGCTTCCAAGAAGGGGAAGGTACCCCTTCCAGACCATTCTGCCACAGCTGCCCATAGTGAGGAGGGGTGGGTGCCCAGGGGGAAGCCCCTAGTGCGATCGTAAGTGTCCGCATTCTATCATGATTTCACTTCATAGTTTTTTGCATTTTATAATGCCGAACATATGTGCAGCCCGGCCAGGGATCTCCCTGAAGTGTCTTCCTCCAGGTCCCCGAGTGATTCGGAGATCAATTCACTTCCGACGGCCACTACTCCTCAACACGCGGATGACACAGAGGTGTTGTCCCGAAGGCTCCCAGAGCGGGGGGAGGTGACTCTGGAGGCGCCCGGGGCAGGTCCCAGACGTCGGACACGCGAGGTTCAAGATCCCCACGGATGTGTCGATGAGAGCCATGGCCAGCCGGGCTCTTAGCCGAACACGATTCCGGAACCTTCGATGGTTCCGGACTCAGGCTGGCCACCCCTCGCTACAGAGGGCGAGCCGTCTTTGTTGCGGACTTCCGTTGCGCATGAGGCGCCGGACGGTCTGCTGGAATCGCTTCGTGGCGCTTCCCTGGATGAGGGGCACCATACTCTTATGAGTACGGTGATTCGGAAGGTTTCGTCCGCCAAGAGCGGACTAACCGAAGCTTGCACCAGCCTCCTAACAGGCTTCGAGGTAAGTAATAAATATGTGCAAAATTACCACCCGATAGGTAGTAGCCCCTGATACTCTGTTTGGCGTTCAGAAAGAAAAGCCAAGTAGAGGGTCAGTTATAATCCGCAGGAGTCTAATCATAAGTACTATGGTGAATAAGTAGGTTGTGCTGCTTGCTGCTGCTGCCCGTACTGCCGAGGTTGCCGAACTGAAGCGGGACCTGGAGCAGGCGCAGGGAGAGCTCGACCTCACGAAGAGGCAGCTCGAAGAGAACAAGGGTAAGTAATTCCCGTTCTTGTGCATTTAAGGATAGGCAGAATTGGTGGGTCTAACACCTAAGTGTCGGGACCGTGTAACAGGGGACACCGCCGAAGTGGCGTCCCTGAAGAAGGCGTTGTCCGAGGCTGAAGACAAGGCGGCCTCGGAGTGTAAGGAGCGCGAAAAGCAAAGTGCTAGGGTGGGTGAGGTACAGCAAGAGCTCCAGGACCTCGGCAAGAAATGCGAGTCCGTGGAGCATGATCTGAAGGCGAAAGAGGCTGAGCTTGCGAAGGCCCTTATGAATTTAAAAGACGCCAACGCCGAAGCCGAGAAAGCACGGCAGGAGATCCAGGAGGCCAAGAAGATTGCAGCGGGTAAGAAGTTCTTTATGCAAAGCAAACATGTGGAGGAGGCGTTTCTTTTACTTACTCGAATTCGGAGCTCTCCAGGGGCATTCACAGATCTGCCACGCAGCGTATCAGAGGCTGTGGAGTTCTATCGTGCCCAGGAGGGGAACTCAACGGAGAAGCTGTTCTGGTCCCAGTATGCTGGGTCCGAACACCCGATGCCTCTGACTGACCAACTGAAGCAGTTGGTCGAACTCCACAGGGTGGCCAAACTGGCTATGAAAGGTTTCATAGTCCGGATGTGGCCTGGTGAGCTCATGCCCAGTAGCTACTTCGGCCTGATCAAGCGGATGGTGGATGTCTACCCACGACTTGAGGTGATCAAGCGATCCGTGTGCATCGAGGGTGCCCGCCGGGCCCTTGCCCGCGTCAAGGTGCATTGGGGCAAGCTCGATGCAGAGAATCTGGTTAAGGACGGGCCGCCGGAGGGCAAGGCGCATTGCCATCCCGAGCTGTACTATGATGGCGTTATGAAGGGTGCTCATCTCGTGACTGACGAATGTACCAAGGACACCATTTTTGAATGAATTCACTTCTGTCATGTTTGTATTTTAAGGACGAAGTTACTTGCGCTATGTAGCGCTTTTGTAATTTACAATATTACCTTCTGTGCGGCTGTTTATCAAATCCTGAAAGTAGGCCAGTCATCGGCTTCCACCCCCATGTGGCTAGCACTGGGGTGTTCGTGGAAAACCCGGACACTCTTTATCCAAATTTTTGGTCCTTTAAGGAGATGTCCGGCGCAGCGAACGAGGCAATCAGACTATGCGGCTTTATAACTTTCACTTAGCCATAGAAGTCTACAATTTTAAATTCCGGCGAAGCCCCTAGAATCCGGAAGGCCGAATTGGGGCGCTATATACGCCTAGATCGGACAAAGCCGATTTATCACCTAAAGCGGAAAATCTTTAAGGATTTTAGTACCTCTCGAACAGTGACCAGCTCTCGCCACATCATGCCAGTCAGTTTTGGGCTTTCTCTATTGAGGTGCTCCTCCGGAAGAACCGGGACACAATCGCAGTAGTTCTCCCTGCGCTACCTTAGCCGATATAACGGAACGTAAGGCACCAAAACAAGGGAGCCGGGCTATCCCAACTGTAGACCCAAGACATGATTCGGAGCTGATGCATATAATGCTATAAGTTCGGGTGCCGCACTGTTGAAAGTGTTCGGACGTTATTTGCCGTATTACGGGGCGCCATGAGAAGCCCCTGGCAAATTGGCCACACCAAAGTGTACGGATGCAATATCAAATAAACATTTATAAGAGAAAAAATGCTCAAATAAGGATAATAAGTTGACGCTATATACAATCTCCCATTGACGAAAAATACGTTTAGGCGTATGTTTACAATGGATGCATTAAGCGGAAATAAATAGGACTATTTGACATGTCCTATCCAGGGGCAGGCTGTGTACAGATAGATAAAGCAGGTATAATGACCGCAAATAGATTCCACCTGGGTTTTCTTCTATTCTGCACGTCTGTTGCCTCCTTGGATGTCTCTCCCCAATGAGTCCGGCAATTCGGCTCTTCTGAGGATGCTGCACTAACACGGTGTCCTAAAAGGTAAGAGGGAAAGAGTATAAGGTATTTAGCGGTTACCCGCATTATCGACTAAGTCGTTGATGCACCTCCGCCTATGCCCAAGGTATCTTGAGTGCGTAATTGTGTATGCGTGGCACGGATGCTGCTTTGGAGGGGCTTGAGCGGAGGCCGGACTACTAATCACGATCTTGACGTTCCTGATGATCCTGTTGCGGGGTGCTCCGGACTCGTTTGACAGTGCTCGAAGTTGTCACCGGATTGGTTTGTCGGAGGAGGCTGCATTGTACTTCTGCCACGAGGGCTGCCGTATGCTCTTCTGTTCGAAGGGAGCGGTCCATATTTCCATTGACAGTGATGACCCCGCGCATTCCCGGCATCTTGAGCTTGAGATATGTATAGTGAGGCACCGCATTGAATCTGGCGAATGTGGTTCGTCCGAGCAGTGCGTGGTAGCCACTGCGGAAAGGGACGATGTCGAAGATTAGCTCTTCGCTCCTGAAGTTGTCCGGGGATCCGAAGACCACTTCCAATGTTATAGAGCCCGTGAAGCGGGCCTCTACTCCAGGAATAACACCTTTAAAGGTAGTTTTGGTGGGCTTGATCCTTGAAGGATCGATGCCCATCTTGCGCACTGTGTCCTGATAAAGCAGGTTCAGGCTGCTGCCGCCGTCCATAAGGACACGCGTGAGGTGGAATCCGTCGATGATTTGGTCTAATACCAATGCGGCTGAGCCGCCGTGACGGATGCTAGTAGGGTGATCCCTACGGTCAAAGGTGATCGGACAAGCTGACCATGGATTGAACTTGGGGGCGACTGGCTCCATCGCATAGACGTCCCGTAGTGCCCGCTTCCATTCACGCTTGGGGATATGGGTGGCGTAGATCATGTTGACCATTTTCACCTGGGAGGGGGGGATTTCTTTTGTCCCCCCGTGTTCGGACGCTGGGGCTCTTCGTCATTGTCGTTGTGCAGCCCCTTGTCCTTGTTTTCGGCGTTTATCTTGCCGGCCTGTTTGAACACCCAGCAGTCTCTATTGGTGTGGTTGGCTGGTTTGTCCGGTGTGCCATGAATTTGGCACGAGCGCTCTAGTATGCAGTCCAGACTGGACAGTCCCTGATTACTTCTTTTGAATGGCTTTTTCCGCTATCCGGACTTAGATCCGCTGAATCTGGCGTTGACTGTCGTGTCTTCAGTGCTGTCACCGTTGTTCCATCTCTTATGTCTGTTGCGTCGTGGCTTGCCGTTAGTATCGCGGCCATCCGAAGTGCTGGAATGTGGCGTGGTGCCGCTGCGAGCCAAGCTATCCTCACCCGCACAAAAGCGGGTCATTAGTGTCGTGAGAGCTGCCATGGACTTGGGTTTTTCCTGGCCGAGGTGTCGAGCGAGCCACTCGTCGTGGATATTATGCTTAAAAGCCGTCAGGGATTCGGCATCCGAACAGTCGACTATTTGGTTCTTTTTAGTTAGGAACCGAGTCCAGAATTTCCAGGCTGACTCTCCAGGATGTTGAGTGATGTGGCTCAGGTCATCAGCGTCCGGTGGTCGCACATATGTGCCCTGGAAGTTATCGAGGAATGCATCTTCTAGGTTTTCCCAACTGCCAATGGAATTTGCTGGCAGGCTGTTTAACCAGTGCTGAGCTGGTCCTTTGAGCGTAAGGGGAAGATACTTGATGGCGTGTAG
Source organism: Triticum dicoccoides (assembly GCF_002162155.2). Taxonomy (NCBI): domain Eukaryota; kingdom Viridiplantae; phylum Streptophyta; class Magnoliopsida; order Poales; family Poaceae; genus Triticum; species Triticum dicoccoides. The sequence goes on from NC_041389.1 coordinate 167,441,194, forward strand.
ATCATCTCCGTGGGCCATGTGAATGTGGAGAAGGAAATCTTCAATCCATACTGCTGGGCCTGTCGTGCCATTGTACGATTCGATGTTTACGGGTTTGAACCCTTCTGGGAATTCATGATCCACCACTTCGTTAGTGAAGCAGAGGGGGTGTGCGGCGCCTCTGTGCCAGGCTATGTGGCTACAGAGGTCGGATTGGTCTGGGTTGCTGTGTTCGGCCCGGCCGGACTTGTTAATGATATATCCGATACGACGGTCACCATCGCGCGCTAGGGTGCGCCCCCTCGATCCGTAGATCAATCTTGGTTGTCCTGCTTTGTTTTCCAGAATATCTTGCAGGTCTTGCCTGTTACCCTGAGCCGTAGTGTATCGGCGTGGGGGTGCGGGCTGGTATCCGGGCTGATATCCCGTTTTATCCCGGCCATGGGGTGGCCGGTCAGCCGTTTGGCGTTCGAGTCCGTATTTCTCGGCTGCCAGGACTTCAGTCGATCTATCTGTGAGCAGATCTTGATCAGCTTGGAATTGCTGCTGCTTCTTCTTCAGGCTCCTCGCAGTGGCTATAAGCGTGCGCTTGAAGCGCTCCTGCTCCACGGGATCCTCAGGCATGCCAAATTCGTCGTCGCAGAGGCTAATCTCGTCTTTGGAGGGGGCATGTAGTTGTCCTCCTCCAGGTATGTGTCTGTCGCCTGTTCTTCTGGGCTGATCTGCTCATCCTCCTGTTCGGCCTGCTCGAAGGCGGGCTGGTCAAGGTCATATTCTTCTTCGGTGCCATCTGGATTATTTTCGTCTCCGAGGCCAGTATTGCTATGGTGGGGCTTGTAGCGGCGCCGACGACGCCCATGATTTGTTTTTCTTCCGGAGGGGTTATCCTCCGTTGCCTCATCGCCATTTGATTCTTTTGGAGTGTCCACCATGTATATATCGTATTAGGAGGTGGCAGTCCACCGCCCGGTGAGCGGTGGCTCCTTTAATTCTCCTACATCGTCGTCCATACCGTCGATGTCGTCAGAGTCGAAGTCGAGCACGTCGGTTATATCATCGATCGTGGCAATAAAGTGGCTAGTGGGTGGGCAACGAATTGCCTCGTCGTCTGCTTCCCACCCATGCCGGACATAGTTCGGCCCAGAGTCTCCTGACAAAGAGAGAGACTTCAATAAGTTCAGCATGTCGCCAAAGGGCGAGTGCTGAAAAATGTCCGTCGCGGTGAACTCCATCACCGGAGCCCAATCAGGCTCGGCGGGCTCGGGGGCGCGCGGACTAGAGCCTACAACCGGACACAAGTCTGGGGGTCCGGAGTCACAAGCTTCCTCAGAAGTGAGACCTGTGTTTGGCTCCAACGCCGATGAGGGTACGGCCTGCGGGGAGGGGTCTAGCTCTCCGTCCTCAAGCGAAGCAACTTGCCCCCGATTTAGATCCGAGGCTTCTGCGGGGGTGATATCCCGAGCAACGTCTGACAGCAGGTCTAAGCCATGCTCATCGTGACTATTCGATGCTCCTGGCGCTGGCCCGAATCCATCGAAGATCAAGTCTCCACGGGTATCCACCATGTAGTTCAGGTTTCCGAACCTGATTTGATGGCTAGGGGCATAGCTATCGATCTGCTCCACGTGGCCAAGTGAATTGGCCCGCAGCGCATAGCCGCCGAACACGAAGATCTGTCCGGGGAGGAAAGTCTCACCCTGGACAGCGTCATTGATGATGATTGAAGGAGCCATCGAGCCTGACAGCAACGACACAGAGGAACTCTCAATGAAAGCACCAATGTCGGTGTCAAAACCGGTGGATCTCGGGTAGGGGGTCCCGATCTGTGCGTCGAGGCTGATGGTAACAGGGAGCAAGGGACACAGATGTTTACCCAGGTTCGGGCCCTCTCGATGGAGGTAAAACCCTACTTCCTGCTTGATTAATATTGATGATATGGGTGGTACAAGAGTAGATCTACCACGAGATCGTAGAGGCTAAACCCTAGGAGCTAGCCTATGATGGTATGATTGTAATTGTGATCGGCCTTCTAAGGACCAACCTCTCCGGTTTATATAGACACTGGAGAGGGCTAGGGTTTACATGGAGTCAGTTAAAAGGAAGAAAATATAATATCCGGATCGCCAAGCTTGCCTTCCACGCCAAGGAAAGTCCCATCCGGACACGGGCCGAAGTCTTGAGTCTTGTATCTTCATGCTTCAATAGTCCGGACGTTGTACACAGTTCGGCTGTCCGGATACCCCCTAATCCAGGACTCCCTCACCCTTCCCTTTACATTCTTGCAGGTTGCATGCTTTACTTTCCGCTTCTCATACACTCTTTGCATGCTTGCTTGAATTGTGTTGAGATTGCTTGACTTGTGCTAAGATATCTAAAATCTGCCAAAGACTAAAATTGGGAAAAGGATAAGTTTTAATTTGGTCAAGTAGTCTAATCACCCCCCTCTAGACATACTTTCGATCCTACATCCTGCTAGTGGGAGTAGGAGGGGCCCCTGCATGCCACCCGTAGTTGGACGATCAATGTTCTGTTTAGTACTTCAACATAGTGATTTCCTCGTAAGGATTCAGTCGTGTCACATCAAGTAAATCTTATTGATTTACTGTCTAAATCTTATTGATTTAATGTCATGTTTTCTTTCTTTTCCTGCAATTTCACGATGCAGGTTTTGCCATGTGACATTCATCACAGAATAAACCGTTTGGTTTGCTCTACGATGCCTATTTTTGCAGGTTTCACTTCTTATGTCGTGTTAGTAACGAAGACACTGTCCATCACTTATATTACTGGAAAAAATTGGATCAATCTGTTGTCCGAGTACAAGCTGAATCCCTATGATGAACTGTAGTTTGGTTTAACAAAAACACCACAATTAGTCCTTCTCGCGTTTAAAAGAAATGAAGAAAAAAATGGACCACGGTCACGGATCCTAGTCAAGTTAGAAAGCTGATCATAGCAGACCAGACACGATCACCGCTGTCTCGCACATCGGTACCACCTTCAGCAACGGATCAAGCACCGGCAGTTGCTCTAGCACTAACAGCGGCAGCAGCTCAGTCTGATCCAGCTGAGGATTGGGCACCGACCGCGTCATTGGATTAGTCTGATCTACCGGAGGATCGGGCATCGACATCGGCACCTGCTCCGACACCGGCACCAGCTCTACAAGGATCACCATCTCCGGCAGCAGCAGCGGCTTCGGCACCTGCACCAACACTTGCACTTGCATCTGCTCCGGCCCGTGCAGTTTCACCGGCAACAGACTAGGTCGCAGTTCGCACTTCATATACCAAGGTCCTTACAAAAACCGACATGTCCACCTTCTTGGTAAGCATTGGCCGCCCAAGTGCTTCGTTCTTTTTTATTTCCATGTTGTTTCACATGATTCACTGTGTTGATCTAACTGTTTGGGTATGTCTTCTTGTTTGCAAACAGAGAATTCCTAGAGCAACGAGGGAGTCGTTCAACAATCCGGGCGACCGCGGCCAAGTTTCTCTTACAATGCGCAGCCTTGGTGTGAATGAACGTGCTCAATATACCGTAAGTACAAAGGATGGTCTATGATGATTGATGCTAAAGGATGGTCAAGGTTCAAATCTAAATCATATCTTGCTGTAGGGGATGATGTCAAAATTGAACTTTCTCGGCAAGGAGAGCTGGTCCAAATCAACTTTGAAATTCATCAGTAGCAGCATGCAACTGCCGAACAGATCTATCCTCTGAGAGATTTTGATATAATAATCTGGCATGGTGAAACAAGTGTCATGTGTGTATAAGTAGTACGACAATATTATTTATCACATGGTATATCGTTGATAGAATTGCAACTCTGATTGCTGGTTAGGAACTGTCGTTCGATTTCATTCCAACAGTTGTCGTGCTTTATTCAATTTTGTGTATTCGCCTTGCGACAGCATCTAAAACCAGCGCCGTACTGATCGCTTGCAATATGAAAAGCGCTGAGGTAGAACACATGGCCCCCCAAACATGCAGGGTGGGCCTGCGGCCCAAAGTCCAGAACCGTGAGCCTGTCTGAGTATTATATTCTCAGTTGAACCCCCATAAAAAAGCTGAACCCCCATAATGCCCATGCGTTCTAGAGGGAGTATATTTCTAGGCAAGGTGAGCCTTTTTGTGATATAAAAGATTTGTATATTTCTTTACAGAGGGAGTATCTCTCTGTCAAAAAATATATTTATGTGTAACTAATTACTCCTGTCTTTCTACTTCCTTTCGCTGATATGTGGGGCAACCGGCAACGGGTCCACGTGCCATATGCACAAATTAGAGTGCGCAACTTCATGGTAGACACACCCCAGTCGTAGCGCCGCAGTAATTCTCAATGAGCCGTCAAATCACAAACCCCCTTCCAGCTTTAACAGTAAGCTGGACGAACGAAGTGGCAATATTTCACTGGCCCTAAATCCCCTTCTCCCTCGTCTGCTTGTTCAGAAAAAAACCCCTCTCGGCGATTGCATAGGGTTTTCTCATGGAGAACCAGGTACGAATTCTTCATCCATCCCCGATAAATCCAAGTCCCTTGGTCGCAGGTAATCCTAGGATGGCAGCCGCCGCCGTTGATGCATTTTTCTTCCTATTGAATCTAGTGTGTTTCATTTGTAGTGCCTACAGTGCGAGTACCCTACAGGTTTCTGTGCCCTCAGCGAGATGCCACACTTGCTCCTTCTCATCCTAACACAGGATTTTGAAACGCACACAGTATGTTCCTAGAATCCTCTTTTCTATCCGGGAGGGTGGGGGTTTTTGAACATGTTGTCGACTAATTTGGAAATTTGGTTTGCTATATTTGGATAAAAGGTACTACTAGTACGATCATCAACACTGACGTGAAGGAGTAAGTTATTTCTAGATTTGGATAGGGAATACATTGTGTTCTCATATTATTTTTCCTAAAGTGTATTATTTCCTCTGCCAAAACACATGTACTCAAAATGCTTGGCCTTGCCATAACTGAATACACTAGTTTAATGGTCACAGTGAAGACAAGCCATGGATATAAACTTCGAGTTGGGTTCATGAACCAAGAAGATTGCTGCATTTTTATTGCCAAACCTGGATAAACTTTCTCAAGTGTTACGGACTGAAAGTTGGCGCAAGAATGTTGATGGAAATAGCAGAACCTGGTCTCATCTTCACTGCGATCTTCCACCCCAACGTTGTTCCAATTGTTCATCCATGTTAGTTTTGTATCTGGTTCTTGCTTGTTGCCTCGATTACTTCTTAATCCACCTATTCTGTCTAACTAATCACAATTTAACTTTAGAAGTAGCAATGAATCTCTCACGAAGATGCTACTTCTAACTAATATTTTCTTTTAATTGGTGGCACATGTAGGTTTTTTCAGAGTTAAGCAGTCTACTCGTTTGTTACTCTATAATAACTCGGTTGTTACTGATGGCACTGAAGTTTACTGGATCGACATCCACAAGTTCCTACACTTTATTGATCATCTTGAGGTCCTTGTGGGGTGTTTCAATGGTGAAGGCCACGTGGGATATGTGTGCCACTGCTGCACTCGTTGAAAGGTCCAACTGTGGAAACTTATGGTACGAGCTGTTTTCTGTTATATATGTTGTTCATAAACTATTGCTTATACACAGTTTTACAGCTGTGATCTTCTTGAAACAGAAACTGCCCAGTTCTATTGTTCCTATACAGATGCCTGACCATGGTCGGGTCAGACTTGCGCTTGGTCATAACATGATGTTTATGTCAACCTACTCAATTCCCCTTGGAGGTGAAAAGATACTTATTCATGGGTGGTCTCAAATAATGAAGGCTCGTCCATCTTGGAGAATGGGACAGAAGATTATGTTCATGCTTTTCCATGGCTCTAAAGCGAATATCTTATTTATTGACCACATTGCGAGATGAAGCTGCTTTCAAAAGGTTGTGGATGCGCGGGGTGACGCCTGGGCCTTATCCTGGGGCTTGGCGGCCTCACCCTTGGTTAACTGTAGGCAAAGTAGCAATGTTCGAGGCGTGCTTTGTACGGTTGAACCTGTATAAGTACTTATACTTCTTTCAGCTTTGGTTGTTAAGTGCCCCTGCTGGTTTCAGTTAAGGTTGTTAAGTACTCCTGCTGCTTTTATAGTCTGTCGTGTTTCTTCAATCATGTCTTCCTCCAGCCGCCAAAACCAAACCAGTGCCGGCGGGGCCGCCTGCTTTCGACTCCCATGGCTGGCTGCGCCTCAGCGCACGCATCGCCGCCCCACCGTCTCCTAAATCTTTAACGCCGACGTCCTCCGCGCGCTTTGGTGCGCTCGCCGCGGCGCCGCCCTCTCGCATTGTCAACATGGTCAACAAACAATAGGAATCGGCAGAAGTACATGGAGAGGATGACAGTAGGGGCCCACCACGTCAGCGTATGGAAAAATAAAATGCTTCCTCCTAGTGTTTTCCTGACATCTGGGACCCACAACATTGTGAGCGTATATAGTCAATAGACAAGAGAACAGCACAAGATCGGCTGACACCTGGGACGTAGCTTCTCGAGCAGTATTTTTTTCGTTATTGTTGAGATGGAGCAGGGTTTGAACTGGGCTGTGGCCCGTCTAGCCCAGGCTTATATTTTATGTTCACCATCTGACCAGCCCAGCTATTTTTTCTTTGTGAAAATGAGCCTAGTTTATTTTCTCCGAAGAATACCGAATCCAGGCCTACTTATTTTTCTACGCCCTGATGGGTTGCAACTCTTTCAACACACCTGCAAATCATGAAAGTAATATGAAATGGGTTGTAAATATAAAAACAGATGACAAATTGGCAATTACTTTATAATTTCTGAATTTTTGCACATTTTCATATTCCTATTTCACTGGGCATTAACCTAATTTAAATATATCTTCAAAGTACTTTAAATCTGGCTCGACATTTCGGTATTAAAAATAGTTTGGAACCCACAGAAATATGCGAAATTGGCCATGGCCAACCAAAAAAAGACTGCAATAAATTGCATAAGAAGTTGCCATGAGCTATATATAAATTATTAAAAAAAGAGGGAGTGGTCTGACTTGTGGGTCTGTTTAGTTGACGCGTATGTAAGATTTTTTTAGTTATTATATACATCAACTAATGATTCTAGCAGACGTAACCGTTGGATGTCAATCCAACGGCCGTCGTGTTTCTTCAATCTCTGATCTTCTTGCTCTAGCCGCCAAAGCAGCGCCGGCGGGACCGCCTGCTCGCGCCTCCCATTGCCGGCTATGCTGCCGCGGAGGCCTCAGCGCCCCCTACTACTCCCACCGCTGGCCAGGGCATCCCTCTACTTACCCACACCCCCTATTATTCTGCGGCGATGGTAGCCTCACACCGCAGCCGAACCGGTGAACCCTCGTACTCCTCTCCGCGCGGGCTTCCACTGCTGCGTCTTCCCCGGCTCCATGTCGTCCCCTTCCTAGGCCTCGCCGTCGTCCACCGCCGTGGTGCTCTCGGCGCGGCATGGTCAATGTGGTCAACGACCGACTTCCATCGGAAGAGTACTGTACGTGGAGAGGCTGACAGCTGGGTCCACGACAGCCGCAAGGAAGTGCCTCCTTATTACGCGGAAAATAATTATTCCTCCACCTGATAGCAGGACCCGCCGGACGGGCCACCAGTATTTCACAAAAAAAATGTTTCCCCCTGACGGCTGGGACCCACCGGACGGGCCGCCGTATTTCGCGAAAAAAAACGTTCCCCCCACTGTTAGCTCGGACCCACCGGAAGTGCCTCCTTATTACGCACAAAAAATGAATACCCCCTGCTAGCTGGGACCCACCTTGGTGGGAGGCTGACTTGTGGGCCTACTAAGTTGACTAGGAAGGAGGCCTTTGTCAACTTTAGTCAATATATGAACGATTCTAGCTCCAGTGACCGTACGATGTCCATCCAACGGCCGTAGTGCTTCTTCAACCTCTGGTCTTCTTGCTCCAGACGCCCAAAGCAGTGCCGGTCGTGCCGCATGCTCCTGCCTCCTGTGGCTGGCTGTGCTGCCGCAGAGGCCTCACCACCCCCTACTATTCCCACCACTGGCCAGGCCCTGCGGCGACAACAGCCTCACACCGCAGCCGAACTAGTGAACCCTCGTACTCCTCTCCGCGCGGGCTTCCACTACCGCGTCTTCCCCGACTCCGCGTCATCCCCTTCCTAGGCCTCGCCGTCGTCCACCGCCGTGGTGCTCTCCACGCGGCGTGGTCAACGTGGTCAAGGAACGACTTCCATCGGACGTGGACTGTACGTGGAGAGGCTGACAGCTGGGTCCACGGCGGCCGCAAGGTAGTGCCTCCTTATTACGCGCAAAATAATTATTCCTCCACCTGACAGCAGGGACCCACCGAACAGGCCACCGTATTTCACAAAAAAACATTTCCCCCTGACTGCTGGGACCCACCAGCTACACCTTCGCACGCAAGGAAGTGCGTCCGGGCAACAAAAAAATGATTCGCCCCCCTAACTGTTGGGACCCACCAGCTACATCTTCTCACGCAAGGAAGTGCGTCCGGGCAAAAAAAGCAATTCGCCCCACTGACTGCTGGTACCCACCAGCTACATCTTCGCACACAAGGAAGTGCCTGACAGTCAGGACCCACCTGGTCGAAGCGTACGTAGCATTGTCATTCTGGTCGCGAACGTGTACGTACATACTGGTGGATGTAGAGGCGCGCACGTGTTGTAGTAGAGGCGCGCACGTGTCGAAGTAGAGGCGCGCATGTAGCATGTACACGTATGTACAACGGTCAGGGTGCAAGAAAGAAAATACGGCCACTTACATACATACGGGCACGGTCTCGAACGCCTACTCGCGCATACGTACCGCCAGGGCTCGTGTACATGGTTGGGTTGGAATGGAGAAACATCGTCGTCGTCGTGTTCATGGGGAGGCAACGGAATGCGTCGTGTTCATGGCGAGGCAATGGAATGTGTCGTGTTTATCGGGAGGCAAGGGAACGCGTGGGAGCCAACTGGCTGGGTCAGAACGGAATGCGTCGTCATGTTCATCGGGAGGGCTTGGACGGAACAGGCGATGGAAACGAGGCCTGGCGTACCGCAGAACGGAGGAAACGGCCTTGTGTTCGATCGGCCACGTTCGAAACGGGATCATGTTCATCGGGAGGGGTCTGGCGTACCGCAAAACGGAGGAAACGGATCTCCTACGGTTGAAACGGGGGTCCTGTTGATTGGGAGGGGTGTGGCATACCGCAAAACGGACAAAACGGACTTGTGTTGGAGCGCTACGGTCGAAACGGGGGTCCTGTTCATTGGGAGGGGTGTGGCATACCGCAAAACGGGACTCCACGGGATACTGTTCATCTCCACCATCGACCTCCTCCAGCCTCCATGGGCTACCGTCGACCTCCTCCAGCCTCCACGGGCTCCTGTTCATCCAGCCTCCATCGCGCGCTACTCCACCGGGTACTGTTCAACCACCCCTCCACGGGCACCCCTCCACCGTCTACTATTCATCCAGCCCTCCACACCACGGGGTCCTATTCGTCCAGAGGCAACGCCACCGCTCACTATTCATCCAAACCCCCCTGCAACGCTCACTGTTCATCCAGATAGCCAGCATCGATCGGCTTTAGTTAGCAGCAGTAGCGAAGGAATCGCTCGATCGGGTTCAGTTAATAGCCATCAATCGATCACTCGGGTTCAGTAACGCATAGCCTGCAGTGCAATCGCTCGGGTTCAGTTAGAGCCCAACGCCTCGCTCGGGTTCAGTTAGAGCCAGCGCCTTGCACACATGCGCGTACGTGTACGAGAGAAACGTGCATCACTCGGCCCCCGACCTCCCACCGTAACCTGGAACTCCCCGAAATTTTCCTCGCCCTCGCTTCTACCACGGTTTTTCCCGTCATGGACGGCCCAAAGAATGTCATGCAGCTGCGTCTCCGGCCCGCCCAGGACGAAAAGCCCATTTTTTGTCTTGATTTTTTGTCATAGAAGTAGGAGCCCACCACATCTATGATGATATAGGGTTTTTTCACAATTATCGTCATAGAAGTGTCATATGTATGACAGAAAAAAATTCCATTCGGCCCAAAATGTCACGGATGTGTCTTTTTTTGTAGTGCAGCCTCCGCGTCGTCGTGCTCGGGTCGAGGATGTCGGTGGTTCATCCCGCTGCGGCGCTCTAGTGAAGCTGGAGAGGAGCCCGACATGAGGCTGGGGCCCAGCGAACTTGGACTCAAGGCCGGCAGCCCCAGGTCGCCTATGGGAGAACTGGTGAAGCGTCGGGCCACCTTGAGGCGCTGCTTGAGGATGCGGCACTCGTGCCGAGCTCGTACGCCTTCGGGCCCTCTTTGTTTAGCCTTTCCTTTCTCCTGTAATCCGAAAATAAAAGATGTACCCTGCAGGGGCATGTAACGAACTATGGTGGTTATGCCCTTTATGCTACGCTTGCTATCTTGATGCTGTGTTGTAACATTTGCGATCTGAGTAAGCTGAGATAGGAAAACTTAGCTTGTATGTGCATAGTAGTTTCCGCCTCACGAAAACCTAGGCTTAGGCACTGGACCGGGCCTTCTCTCCCGGGAAGCCATGGGTGCAGACCCCAGAAGACGCCTTGGGGTCTTAGGAGCCGCTGCAGGGTTGCCTTCGAAGGAAGAGAAAAACTGACGAGCGGTTCACTCCCCTCATGCGAGCCCCCTGCCATAGATTAGCTCAGACTTGATGCACCACGTAGCTGATGACCCACAAGTGTAGGGGATCTATCGTAGTCCTTTTGATAAGTAATAGTGTCGAACCCAATGAGGAGCGGAAGGAAATGACAAGCGGTTTTCAATAAGGTATTCTCTGCAAGCACTGAAATTATCGTTAACAGATAGTTTTGTGATAAGATAATTTGCAATGGGTAACAAGAAATAAAAGTAAATAAGGTCAAGCAAGGTGGCCCAATCCTTTTTGTAGCAAAGACAAGCCTAGACAAGTTCTTATATAGATAAAAGCGCTCCTGAGGACACATGGGAATTATCGTCAAGCTAGTTTTCATCACGCTCATATGATTCGCGTTTGTTACTTTGATAATTTGATATGTGGGTGGACCGGTGCTTGGGTACTTCCCTTTCTTGGACAAGCATCCCACTTATGATTAACACCTATTGCAAACATTCGCAACTACAAAAGAAGTATTAAGGTAAACCTAACTGAGGGAGTCCTGGACTAGGGGGTGTCCGGACAGCCGAACTATCATCGTCAGCCGCACTCCAAGACTATGAAGATACAAGATTGAAGACTTCGTCCCGTGTCCGGATGGGACTTTCCTTGGCGTGGAAGGCAAGCTTGGCAATACGGATATGTAGATCTCCTACCATTGTAACTGACTCTATGTAACCCTAGCCCTCTCCGGTGTCTATATAAACCGGAGGGTTTTAGTCCGTAGGACACACAACCATTACAACAATCATACCATAGGCTAGCATCTAGGGTTTAGCCTCCTTGATCTCGTGGTAGATCCACTCTTGTACTACCCATATCATCAATATCAATCAAGCAGGAGTAGGGTTTTACCTCCATCGAGAGGGCCCGAACCTGGGTAAAAACATCGTGTCCCTTGTCTCCTGTTACCATCCGCCTAGACGCATAGTTCGGGACCCCCTACCCGAGATCCGCCGGTTTTGACACCGACATTGGTGCTTTCAATGAGAGTTCCTCTGTGTCATCACCGATAGGCTTGATGGCTTCTTCAATCAACAACAACACCGTCCAGGGTGAGACTTTTCTCCCCGGACAGATCTTCGTGTTTGGCGGCTTCGCACTGCGGGCCAATTCACTTGGCCACCTGGAGCAGATCGAAAGCTACGCCCCTGGCCATCAGGTCAGGTTTGGAAGCCTAAACTTCACGGCTGACATCTGCGGGGACTTGATCTTCGATGGAGTCGAGCCACAGCCGAGCATGCCGGACTGTCACGATGGGCACGATCTAGCTCTGCCGCTGGACAGTACCTTGGAGGCCGCACACAAGTCCGCTCTGACCCCTAGTTCGGAGCCGACCGTGCAGATCGAGGACAGGTGGCTGGACACCGCCTCGGGAGCTGCCACTTCCACGGCGATGGAGCCGAATACTGACCTTGTCCCTTATAAAGCTCGTGACTCCGAGGCGCCGGACTCCTTGCCGGACTCCGAACCTCCTGCGCCCCTGCCAATCGAATCCGATTGGGCGCCGATCATGGAGTTCACCGCCGCGGACATCTTTCAGCACTCACCCTTTGGCGACATCCTAAATTCGCTAAAGCATCTCTCGTTATCGGGAGAACCCTGACCGGACTGCGGTCAGGACGGTTGGGATGCGGACGACGAAGAAATTCGAAGCCCACCCACCACCCACTTTGTAGCCATTGTCGATGATTTAACCGACATGGTAGACTATGACTCCGAAAACATCGACGGTATGGACGACGATGCCAGAGACGATCAAGAACCAGCACCTACAGGGCACTGGAAGACCACCTCATCATACGATATATACATGGTGGACACCCCAAAGGATGGGGACGGCGAAGAAGCAGCGGAGGCAGATTCCTCTAAGAAACAGCCCAAGCGCCGACGTCAACGGCGCCGCTCTAAATCCCACCACAACAAGAATGGAGATTCCGGCACCGGAGATAATAACACCCCAGAGAGTGCCGAAGACAACCCCCTCCAGCAAGATTCAGCACAGGAGGATGAAGTAGCCAGCCCTCGAGAGAGAGCGGCAGAGGAGGAGATAGAGGATGACAATTACATGCCTCCCTACGGAGACGAGGCAAGCCTCAACGACGACGAATTTGTCGTGCCCGAGGATCCCGTCGAACAAGGGCGTTTTAAACGCAGGCTAATGGCCACGGCGAACAGCCTAAAGAAAAAGCAGCAGCAGCTTCAAGCTGATCAAGACCTGTTGGCCGACAGATGGACCTAGGTTCTCGCGGCCGAAGAGTATGAACTCGAACGCCCCTCCAAAAGCTACCCAAAACGCAAGTTGCTCCCCCGACTAGAGGAGGAAGCATACAAACCTTCATCACCAGCGCACAATACGGCAGATCGACCACCCCGTGGTCGCGACAGAGAGGCATCTAGGCCCTCCATCAGGACCGTACCCCGGCACCGCTCGAAAAGTACGAAGCCAAGGGGGAATGCACCGGACTTGCAGGATATATTGGAGGACAAGGCAAGACAATCCAGATCTATCTACGGATCACGTGGGCGCCCCACAACCCACGACGACTACCGTCGCGCCGGATACAGCAACTCCGGCCAGGCCGAACCAGCAGACAACGCTCTCTCAAGCTACATCGTGATATTGCTCAATATAGAGGCGCCGGACACCCACTATGCTTCACAGACGAAGTAATGGATCATCAAATCCTTGAAGGGTTTAAACCCGTGAATATTGAATCCTACGATGGCACAACAGACCCCGCGGTTTGGATCGAAGATTATCTCCTTCACATCCATATGGCCCGCGGCGACGATCTCCACGCCATCAAGTATCTCCCACTCAAGCTTAAAGGACCAGCTCGGCATTGGCTTAACAGCTTGCCAACAGAGTCAATCGGGTGTTGGGAGGACCTGGAAGCTGCATTCCTCGACAACTTCCAGGGCACATATGTGCGACCACCAGACGCCGATGACCTAAGCCACATAATTCAGCAGCCAGATGAATCGGCCAGACAGTTCTGGACACGGTTCTTAACAAAGAAAAATCAAATCATCGACTGTCCGGATGTAGAGGCTCTCACAGCCTTCAAACATAACATCCGGGACGAGTGGCGGGCCCGGCACCTAGGACAGGAAAAGCCGAAATCCATGGCAGCCCTCACATCACTCATGGCCCGCTTCTGTGCGGGAGAGGATAGCCGGCTAGCTCGCAGCAACAACCTCAGCAAAAATGCTGGCAGTCCGGATACTAAGGACCACAATGGTAGGTCGCGTCGAAACAAAAACAAACGCCGCGTTAACGACGATAACAATGAGGATACGGCAGTCAACTCCGGATTCAGAGGCTCTAAACCCGGTCAACGGAAGAAGCCATTCAAAAGAACTACTCCGGGGCCGTCCAATTTGGACCGAATACTCGACCGCTCATGCCAGATACATGGCACCCCCGAAAAGCCAGCTAATCACTCCAACAGATACTGTTGGGTATTTAAGCAGGCAGGCAAGTTAATTGCCGAAAACAATGACAAGGGGCTGCACAGCGACGACGAGGAAGAGACCCGGCCGCCGAACAGTAGAGGACAGAAGGGTTTCCCCCCACAAGTGCGGACGGTAAATATGATATACGCAACCCACATACCCAAGAGGGAGCGGAAGCGTGCACTTCGGGGCGTATATGCAATGGAGCCAGTCGCCCCGAAGTTCAATCCATGGTCCTCTTGTACGATCACTTTCGATCGAAGCGACCACCCTACCAGTATCCGCCATGGCGGATTCGCCGCATTGGTTTTAGACCCAATCGTCGATGGATTTCACCTCACTAGAGTCCTCATGGACGGCGACAGCAGCCTGAACCTGATTTATCAGGATACAGTGAACAAAATGGGCATAGACCCCTCAAGGATTAAACCGACAAAGACGACCTTCAAAGGCGTCATACCAGGTGTCGAGGCCAATTGCACAGGCTCGGTCACGCTGGAAGTGGTCTTCGGATCCCCGGATAATTTCCGAAGCGAGGAGTTAATCTTCGACATAGTCCCGTTCCGCAGTGGCTATCACGCCCTGCTCGGACGAACTGCATTAGCAAAGTTCAACGCGGTGCTGCATTATGCATACCTCAAGCTCAAGATGCCAGGCCCTCATGGAGTCATCACGGTCAACGGAAATACTGAACGCTCCCTCTGAACGGAGGAACACACAGCGGCCCTCGCGGCAGAAGTACAGAGCAGCCTCTTAAGGCAATTTTTGATTCCGGCCGTTAAAAGACCGGACATGATTAAACGCGCCCGGAGCAACATACATCAAGACCACATGGCACATTCCGAGCACGCGTAGCAATGCGGCCCCGACCCCAGCCCTTGCATGATTGCAAGGCAAACTCCCCGCGTACATAATTATGCTCTAGAGATACCTTGGGCATAGGGGGAGGGGCACGACCACGACAGGCCCAGAGTGCGGCTCAACCACACCAGGGGCTCCTAAGTGTGTCGCTCTTTTTCTTTTCCTTTTCTTTTATTTTATCTTATCTACAGGACTCCGTTTACAAGAGGTCCTGTCCGGCAGTAGATCGGCCGAACTCACGATGCAACAGCCAGGGAGGAACAAGGGCTACGACGAACACTCAGGTGGTCTCCATTACGAGCATTAAATCTGTTTATTACACCATTCCGCAGCCCACTCCTGGAGGGGGACATGTTTAAAATAGTCCACTCCCTTGCTTACCGCACTATTTGTATCGTTCTGCACTCATGGCAGAATTCCCTGAATAAACAATGCATCATTTTTTTGCTTATAATTGCATTCCTTTGTTTATATATATGTTCATTTATGACATCTTTCATCCGTACAATTTGGTACGGCCGAATACACCAGGGGCTTACGTTCCCCTCATTATGGTGTAAAGTCCGAACTTTCACAAGTGCGGCACCCCGAACTTATAGCACTATATGCATCGGCTCCGAATCATGTCTTGGGTCAATAGTTGGGTTTGCCCGGCTCCCATGTTTTGGTACCTTACGTTTCATTCCGTCGGCTAAGGTAGCACTGGGAGAACCACTGCGATTGCGCCCCGGTTGAGCTGGGCGAGCACCTCAGTGGAGAAAGCTAAAACTGACTGTCATGATAAGGCGAGAGCTGGTCGATGTTCGAGAGGTCTTTTCGAGTCCCTAAAGACTTACGCCGCTTAGAGAGAGGAACCGGATAGTGTCCGGCCCAGGCGTGGATAGCGCCCCAAACTCGGTCTTCCGAACACTAGGGGCTTCGCCGAAATTTAAAATTATAGAATTCTATGGCTAAGTGAGAGTGTTCAAGCATTATAAGTCCGGTTGCCTTGTTCGTTGTGTTGAGCGCCTCCCTAGATGGACCCAAAATTGGGAACAAGAGTGCTCAAGTTTATCCCGAACACCCCAGCACTCGTGGCATGGGGGCTGAAGCCGACGACTTGCCATCTCTCAGGTTTAATAAACGGCCGCACAGAAGGTAATATTTTAAATCAAATAAGCATTGCTTAGTGCATATGAACAATGTTTTCAGCGCACGGGATAACACATGGCGAGTTTACTCAATAATTACATCTCTGGGGAACTCATCCGCAATCTTGCGGGCACCCTTCAGGACAGTCTTATAGTACATTGCGGGCGTACGATACTCCTTTCCCAGTGGCGGCGCGTCCGTCAGAAGCCGCTCCGCATCCAGCCTGCCCCAATGCACCTTTGCGTGGGCAAGGGCCCGACGGGCACCTTCAATGCAGGCGGAGCGCTTGATGACCTCCACCCAAGGGCACACATCCACCAGCCGCCGCACGAGGCCGAAGTAGCTCCCAGGCATGACCTCTCCAGGCCACAGCCGGACTATGAGGCCCTTCATGGCCTGCTCGGCTACCTTGTGGAGCTCGACCAGCTGCTTCAGCTGGTCGCTAGGGTGCACCGGATGTCCGGCCTCAGCATACTGAGACCAGAAGACCTTCTCCGTTGAGCTCCCCTCCTCGGCCCGGTAGAATGCAGCGGCATCGGACACGCTGCGAGGCAGATCTGCTGTCACAGCCCTAGAGCTTGCTTGTAACTAGTGGCATTGCAGTCATGCATCATGTCTAAATTTCTTTAAATTTGAATTGGGGAATTGGAGAGCCTCAAAAGTCATTTAAAAAAATGATGATCAACATAAAAAATTGCTTCAAATGTTTCCAAGGAAATGTTCCTTTTCAGCTTTGAAAAATATTGGCAAGAATAAAATGCAAACCAATATTTTTGGAGTGACTGAAACATTTATTTTGGGCCTTTGAATTAATTCAATAACTATTTGCGTTGGATATATATTTGATATATAAATAATATATGTCCAATAATTACTGGAACATTTTATGTGGTTTGGTATATTTTAGTTCTAGCCACATAACTATTTTCAGGATTTTATAAAATGGTTTAGTATTTTACTAAACTAAAACAACACAGAACAAAATAGATAAATAAAAACAGAAATGGAAAGAGCAGAGGACTACCTGGCGCTCACCTCAGCCCATCTGGCGCCTCAGCCGGTCCAACACTGTGCAGCCCAGCCAGCGCAGCGCCTTTCTTCAAACTTCTGCCAGAAGGCGAGGCGGCTGCATGGAGAGCGCACACCCGAGCTGCGCCAGCTCCTGCTTGCCGCCTTCTGCTTCCCCCTCGCGTCTGGCGACGCCATGCACCTCCCTGCCTCTCTCTCTCACTCTCCCGCGCTCTCACCCCCTTCCTGGATCTCTCTCTGCAGCGCGCCCGAGTACCCTGCCGCACGCCGGAAAGCACCGCCGCAGCCACGGCCATCCCCTAGCCCAACCACCGTGACCAATAGCTCCGCAAGGACCTGAAGCATCTCCTCGACGAGCCACGCAAGCCGGGTTTCACCGCAACACCGCCATCGATGCCTTCTTCAACCTCGGGACCGCCGGCCGTCACCGTCAAATTCATCGGCTCCGGACCGTCCACGACCTCGCCGAGCGTCCCGTCGTCATCGCTGTGAGCCCCTAACCACTTACCCCCTGCTCCCCTCGTCGAATTAATGCCGCAACCATCGATCCCCGTAGTGCCAGAAGCTCACCGCAGCCGGCCTTGTCGCCGCCGTGGCCTGAGCTCGAACGGGTCGCGCCCGTGCATCTCACCGAGCTCATGGTGACTCCAGGAGGCTACGCAGTGCTTTACCTCACTCGTCCGTGCTCCACAATGCCGTTTTCGCCGAGGTCCGAACTCCGGCGCCGCCGCGAGCTCCATTCCGGTGAGCTCCAGCCACCCCAGCTCGAGCTGTTGCCACCCCTGGATGCGCGCGAAGCCCAGCAACCCATAGCCGCAAACCACGCCCGAAACCATCCCCTGTAATGCTTTCCCGGGGCGTTTCCGTCGTCGGATTCGGTCGCCGCCAGCCGAACTCCGGTGGCCGGTGATGTGGTACGTCATTAGCCACTGATGACCCCACTAATTAACCTCCAGTGAAACTGACAGCCGGGCCCCACATCCTAACTAACCGGCTAACTAAACTAGATTAAGTTTAATCTAATTACCCTGGACCCACACGTCAACATTGACTGTGCTGACGTGTCCGTTGACTGGGCCCACCTGCCAGCGACCTAAACGAGCCCTAAGTCACTGACTAATGGGACCCCCTGGTCAGGTTTGACCCGGGGCAGCCCTGTTGACTTGCTGATGCAAGCATGACGCAGTGCTGACGCCATAACTCATTTTCTGGATTAATTTTAATTCAGGAAATTCCAGAAATAGCTAAAACTTCTAAAATTCATAGAAATTCAACCGTAACTCCAAATTAAATAATTTATATATGAGAAATTATCAGAAAAATTCAAGGAATCCATCTGTACCATTTTCATGCATGTTTGAACAATGTTTGTCCTCTGTTTTGGACAAAACAAATAAAGGGCATTTAAATAATCATATATGGGGTTGGAGTTTGAATCATGTATTCAAACCCACTTCATTTAAATCATAGCTAAGTGCATTAGCCCAAAACACATTCATATTGCCATGTCATAGCATGCATCATATTGTGCATTGCATTGATCGTGTTTCCTCTGTGTTTGCCGGTGTTGTTCCCCCTCGATAGACGTGGTTCCGACGATGACTTCGATGACACCGATGAAGAACTATGTTATCTTCAGAAGTGCCAGGCAAGCAACACCCCCTTGTTCATTCCGATACAATCCTACTCTCTTGCTCCTGCTCTCTTTTACTGCATTAGGACAACATCGATTCATCTGTTACTTGCTGCGGTAGCTGAACCCCTTTATCCTTTGCATGACCTGTCATTGCCACAGTAAATAGATGAAACCCACTAGCATGAGTAGGAGTTGTTTGAGCCCTGTTGTGCCTACTCATTCATGCTTGTTTGTCATGCCTGCTACTGCTTAGAGTTGTGTCAGGTCTGATTCATCCGGGATGAATCAGAGGTGTGTGAACATGTCCTACTGTGTGTGAGCTAAGTGTGTGAACACGATTTGGTAAAGGTAGCGGTGAGAGGCCATGTAGGAGTACATGGTGGGTTATCTCATTGCAGCCGTCCTCAGGAACTGAGTTCTGTGTTTGTGATCCATGATTCAGCTACTACCATACATTGGGCCCTGAAATATGACCCCGCTCGACTTCTTATTCACCCTAGTCCTCTGTCCAGGAGTTGCAAGTAGTTTCTGGTGTTTGTAGCTTACTGGAGGCCGTGGACAGTGCTGACCGTAGGGGTGGGCTGTGATGCGGTAGGTACGTGGCACGGTGTACCGGATGCCCGTTTGGTATCTCGGGAACCCTGTTCACATCGTTTGGGGCTGTGAGCGAAACTCCGGCCGGATCTCCTCATGGATGGAACCCGAATAGGTGATAAACCTGGACTAGAGACTTGAGTGTTTAGGTAGGTCGTGGTCTACACCCACGTCGGCTTTCGCTTGAAGTCTGCCGAGCACATGTCGTGTGCAGACGCTAAGTGGTGGAAACATGTATGAAGAAGTACACCCCTGCAGGGTTAACATCATCTATTCGAATAGCCGTGTTCGCGGTAAAGGACTTCTGGGTTGCTTATATCAGTTCATAGACAAGTGAAAGTGGATACCCTAAAATACGCAAGATAAGCGTGAGTGCTATGGATGGCGTTCTCATAGGGAGACGAGAGCGGTTCCATAGTGGTGTATTGGTTGGTGAATATGTGGACTCGTGTGCGCCACCTCAAAAGAGTTACATTGCAGTCGTAGTTCAGGATAGCCACCGAGTCAAAGCTGGCTTGCTGCAGTTAAACCCCACCATCCCCTTGTTGATAATGATGCATATGTAGTTAGTTCTGATGTAAGTCTTGCTGGGTACATTTGTACTCACGTTTGCCTATTTTATGTTTTTGCAGAGAGACTTCAGTCTCACTAGTAGTTCCACGTGGACTTCGACGTTTAGCTTGTTACCTCAACTACGATCTTGTGCCCCGGCAGGATCTGGTAGATAGTCAGGCTTCTCAGCCTTTTTCAGTTATAGATGTCTGTACTCAGACATGATAGCTTCCGCTTGTGCTTTGATTTGTATGCTCTGATTGTTGGGTCATGAGACCCATGTTTGTAATATCTCGCTCCTTGGAGCCTATTGAATAAATTACTTGAGTCGTAGAGTCATGTTGTGATGCCATGTTGTATTTGCACATATCGAGCATATTGTGTGTATGTTATTGAAATGCTTGGTATGTGTGGGATCTGACCATCTAGTTGTTTATCTTTAGTAGCCTCTCTTACGGGGAAATGTCTCCTAGTGTTTCCACCGAGCCATGGTAGCTTGCTACTGCTCCGGAACACTTAGGCTGGCTGGCATGTGTCCTTCTTCGTTCCTGTGTCTGTCCCTTCGGGGAAATGTCACGCGATGAATACCGAAGTCCTGTTAGCCCGCTACAGCCCAGTTCACCGGAGTCCTGCTAGCCCAGTGCTACAGCCTGGATTCACTTGCTGATGACCGACACGTTCGATGTTGGGTCATGGATGCCTGTCCCTGTAAGTTTGTGCCACTTTGGGTTTACGACTAGCCATGTCAGTCCGGGCTCCTTATCATATGGATGCTAGCGACACTATCATATACGTGTGCCAAAAGGCGCAAACGGTCCCGGGCAAAGGTAAGGCAACACCCGTGGGAATACCGTGCGTGAGGCCGCAAAGTGATATGAGGTGTTACATGCTAGATCGATGTGGCATTGAGTCGGCGTCCTGACATCTGCAAACGCCCCTGGAGAGCTCCGAATTCGGGTAAATAACAGGTAATTTACATTCACATGCTTGCTTTGCATGAAAAATGCCTTACCCGCCGCTATCTTCTTCATCGCCTCAATCTCCTGGAGGGACTTATGGGCCTCGGCCTTAGCGGCTTTGGCACTTTCAAGAGCCGAGGCAAGCTCGGACTTGTCAGGACCCCGACTCGATGACACATTGATCTAGCCTGTAACACCTCATATCACTTTGCGGCCTCACGCACGGTATCCCCACGGGTGTCGCCTTACCTTTGCCCGGGACCGTTTGCGCCTTTTGGCTCACGTATATGATAGTGTCGCTAGCATCCATATGTTAAGGAGCCCGGGCTGACATGACTAGTTGTAAACCCAAAGTGGCACAGACTTACAGGGACAGGCATCCATGACCTAGCAACGAACGTGTCGGTCATCAGCAAGTGGGTCCGGGCTGTAGCACTGGGCTAGCAGGACTCCGGTAAACCGGGCTGTAGCAGGCTAACAGGACTCCGGTACTCAATGCGTGACATTTCCCCGAAGGGACAGACACAGGAACGAAGAAGGACACATGCCGGCCAGCCTAAGTGTTCCAGAGCAGCAGCAAGCTACCATGGCTCAGTGGTAACACTAGGAGACATTTCCCGGTAAGAGAGGCTACTAAGGATAAACAACTAGATGGTCAGATCCCACACATACCAAGCATTTCAATAACATACACACAGTATGCTCGATATGTGCAAATACAACATGGCATCACAACATGACTCTACGACACAAGTAGTTTATTTAAGGCTCAGGGAGCCATACATAATCATACACACAGGTACTGGTCACATGACCCAGCATTCAAGTCATACAGTCATACAAACCAGCAGCGGAAGTAACTTGTCTGAGTACAGACAACTAGTAAAATAAAAGAGGCTTGGAAAACCTCTGCTATACTGCGTGGTCCTTCACAAGCTCAGGATCACCACCTGGGCCTTACCTACTCATTGATGTCAACGTCTACGAAGAACCCATCAGAAGGGGTTGCAGCGTCTTCTGTAAAAATGTAAATTATAGCAACATGAGTACAAAAGTACTCAGCAAGACTTACATCAGGTCCTACATACATGCACATTATCAAGAAGGGTTGGTGGAGTTTTTGCAGCAAGCCAGCTTTGACTCTTGGCTAGGCTATCCTACGAGACTCCAACTTGAAATGGTTTTGCGTACACGAGTCCACTACTCACCACTTCAATACGCTACCGAGGATCCACCTCCGTCTTCCTATGGAAGAGCCATCCTCGGCACTCACACTTATCTTGAGGCTTTTAGTAGTTTCCGTTTACTTGTCTATGAACTGTATAGGCAACCAAGTAGTCCTTTACCACGGACGCGGCTATTCGAATAGATCATGATAACCCTGCAGGGGTGTACTTCTTCATACATGTTTCCACCACTTAGCGTCTGCACACGACATGTGCTCGGCAGACTTCAAGCGAAAGCCGACGTGGGTGTAGACCACGACCTACCTAAACACCTAAGCCTCTAGTCCAGGTTTATCGCCTATCTAGGTTCCATCCGCAGGGAGTCCGGCCGAGGTTTCCCATACGGCCCCGAACGATGTGAACAGGGTTCCCGAGATACCTAACGGGTATTCGGTACACCCGGCCACGTACCTACCGCATCACAGCCCACCCCTACGGTCAGCGCTGTCCACGGCCTCCAGTAGGCTACAAACACAAGAAACTACTTGCAACTCCTGGACAGAGAGCTAGGGTGAATAAGAAGTCGAGCGGGGTCATATTTCAGGGCCCAATGCATGGTAGTAGCTGTATCTTAAATCACACATACAGATCTCAGTGCTTAAGGTCGGCTTCAATGAAACAACCCACCATGTACTCCTACATGGCCTCTCATCGATACCTTTACCAAATCGTGTTCACCACACCACTCTCATTACCGACATAATCATTTCACTCTAGCCCATCACCCAGATGAACCAGACCTGACACGACTCTAAGCATAGCAGGCATGGCAAGGTAGAAACAGCACATACATATGGCTCAATCAACTCCTACACATGCTAGTGGGTTTCATCTAGTTACTGTGGCAATGACAGGTCATGCAGAGGAAGTGGGTTCAACTACCGTAGCACACAGCAGTTTGAAACGCGTTGTCTTAATGCAGTAAAAGAGAGCAGGAGCGAGAACATGGGATTGTATCGATATGATCAAATGGTTGGTTGCTTGCCTGATGGTTCGATGCAGTGATACAGTTCTTCGTTAGGGTAATCACGGTACTCCTCCGAGGCAGAACCTGGCGCAAAGAACACTGATACACAACCATCACCAAACAATGTGCAACAATATGATGCATGCATGAAACATAGCAATATGACTGTGTTGGGCTAACGCAACTAAGACCAGAAGGGTTTGAACCAATTTGAATCAAAGATTCAAATTTCAAACTCAAACATGGCCCTTTAAAGTGTTTTTCCTTGTTCTGCATTAAACATCAGGTTAACTTGTTTAATCATGCATGAAAATAGTACAGATGGATAGATTGGATTTTTCTGATCATTTTTCATATATAATTTGTCTGATTTGGAGTTACAGAATAAAAGTTATGAATTTTTGAAGTTTAAACTATATTCTGGAATTTCCTATACTAGATTAATTCCAGAAAATCAATTATTGCGTCAGTCTGACGTCAGTGTGACGTCAGCAGGTCAACGGGATACGTCCGGGTCAAACCTGACAGTGGGTCCCGCGTGTCAGTGTGATTAGATTAATTAAAGTTTAGTTAAAACTAAACCTGTTTAATT
Source organism: Triticum dicoccoides (assembly GCF_002162155.2). Classification (NCBI taxonomy): domain Eukaryota; kingdom Viridiplantae; phylum Streptophyta; class Magnoliopsida; order Poales; family Poaceae; genus Triticum; species Triticum dicoccoides. Next base: position 167,464,832 of record NC_041389.1, read on the forward strand.
AACAGGGCTGGGCCCCACCTGTCATTGACTCTGGGGAGTCAACCAGGGCCCACCCGTGGTCAAACCCAGGTCGGATGCACCGACGTTTAGCCGCCGGCGAGCCCGATGCGGCGGCGGAAGTGGTTTTGGCTGTTTCGGCCGCCAAATGGGTCGCGGAGACCACCGGAGTGGAGCCGAGGACGAGCCGCAGCTCTTGGTGGAGTCCGTTGGGGTCGGGGTGGCCGGAGTTGGCGCCGGCGACGACTTTGGTGGCCACCGGGGTTCGGCCGAAGACGAACTTGACGCTAGAGGGGTCGGTGAGGCGCGGGGAGTAGCTAGCTAGGTGCTACGTGACACGGTGAGCATGATGGACACCGTGGAGTGGTCGGAGGGTGACCGGGAGCACGTCGGCGACGAGCTCCACGGCGGTGGGTGCGGTTGAGCTCCGGGAGGTCGCTACATAGCTCGAGAGCAAGAAAAGGAGGGGGGAGATGGCTAAGCTCACAGTGAGTGCGACGAAGCCCTTGGTGCGGCCGGAGATGGACTGGAGCGACGGCGGCGTTGAAGGGGATCTCCGGCGACGGCGGTTCGGGCGAGGTCGTTGCGGTGGACTCGAGCGTTGCGAGCGCTCGGGGCTCGGCGTGCTCGATGGAGTGGACAGCGGCGGAGCTCCTGGACACGATGAGAGGACGCACGGACGACGGGGAGCACGGCTACGACGAAGGACGGCGATGGTGGCGTCGGTCATGGCGGGGGAGCGCAAGGGGGAGGAGCTGGAGAGGAGAGGGGGTGTCTGGGGGGTTCGGGGGAGCGAGGGAGGCCGATCCACGACGTCACCGGGCGAGGGGAGCGGCGAGGCAGCGAGCAGGTGCGTGGCGCGCGCTGCGGTCGCCGTCGGGCACCTGCCTGCCTGCCTGGCCGGCAAGCAGCTCGCTGGAGCGGCGCTGGGCTGTGCCGGCAGGTGGGCCGGGAGCAGGCGTCAGGTAAGTTTTTCCATTTTCTTTCTGTTTTTTGTTTTTTTAATACTTCTGCAACTTTGTTGAATTAAATAAAATACTTAGGCAACTCCTAAAATCACCAAACTACCCCTGGTCCATAGTTGGATTATTTCCAACATGAAACATTTTAGTTTGGAGATATTTGAGCATTTAAATATTTTATATAATTTTAAATGCCCAATTTCAAATATTTATGATTTAATTCAAAAACCCTAAGATGGCCTAGGAAAATGTGCATCACTTTTGGCAGAGGTTCTGAACCAAGACAAAAATGATGGGCATTTTAGAAGGGCATTTCAGGTTCATTGAAAAAGTTTTTAGTAAACCCTAATTGGTTTCAGAGGGGGCTGGGGGTTCTGTCATCCCCATTTCAGGTTTCTGATGGAAAAATAAACATGATGCAACACTCTAATGCATGACTAGCTAGGGTGTGACAACTCACCCCCACTCAAAAGAATCTCGTCCCGAGATTTGGGTTCCTCCGGGAAGAGGGCGGGATACTCAAGTCGAAGACGATCCTCCCTTTCCCAAGTTGCTTCATCCTCAGAATGGTGCGACCATTGTACTTTGAGAAACTTGATATTATGACGTCGAGTGGTACGCTCGGCCTGATCGAGGATACGAATGGGGTACTCTCGATATGTAAGATTATCTTGGAGATCAAGCGTTTCGTGGTCCACTCCACGGATAGGATCCGAGAAGCAACGCCTGAGTTGAGAAACGTGGAAGACATCGTGGACTCTAGAAAGGTGCGGAGGTAGTTCCAACTGGTAGGCAACTTCTCCTCGTTTAGCGAGAATGCGAAAAGGTCCAATGTAACGAGGAGCCAACTTGCCCTTGATACCGAAACGATGGGTTCCCTTCAGAGGGGTAACCCGAAGGTAAGCCTTCTCGTCAACCTCGAAAGTCATAGCCTTATGTTTTCGGTCATATTGACTCTTTTGACGAGATTGGGCTGTTTTCAACTTTTCACGAACGATGCGAACTTGCTCTTCTGCTTCCTGAATCATATCCGGGCCAAAGAATTGTCTTTCCCCGGTCTCTGACCAGTTAAGGGGTGTTCGACAGCGTCGTCCATAGAGAACTTCAAAAGGGGCTTTACCCAAGCTAGATTGATAGCTGTTGTTGTAAGCGAATTCGGCAAATGGAAGGCACTTCTCCCAATCCATTCCGAATGAGATAACAGAGGCTCGAAGCATATCTTCTAGGATCTGGTTGACGCGTTCCACTTGACCACTCGATTGAGGGTGAAAAGCGGTGCTAAAGGAAAGGCGGGTTCCCATGGCGTTTTGGAAACTTTCCCAAAATCGAGAGGTGAAAAGACTTCCTCGATCCGAGTTGATTTCCAAAGGAACACCATGGAGAGACACTATTCGGGAGATGTATAAGTCTGCCAGCTGACTAGCGGTTATACTCTCACGAACAGGTAAGAAATGGGCCACTTTGGAAAGACGATCGACAACGACGAAGATAGCATTATTCCCTCTCTTGGTCCTGGGAAAACCGGTAATGAAATCCATACCAATTTTATCCCATTTCCATTCAGGAATAGCTAAGGGTTGAAGGGTGCCAGCAGGCCGTTGATGTTCTGCTTTTACACGACGGCAGACGTCGCAGTTAGCAATATACTGAGCAATTTCTCTCTTCATCCTAGTCCACCAGAACCTCTGGCGTAGGTCCTGATACATCTTGGTACTACCGGGATGAATGGTGAGAGGAGATTCATGAGCTTCCTTAAGGATCAACTGCCGTAGGTGCTGGTTCTTGGGAACCACTAAACGGTTCTCAAAGTACACAACACCATGATCATTTGTGGAGAAACAACTAGCACCTCCGCTAGCAATGTTCTCCTTGATTTTAGATATTCCCTTATCTCGCTTTTGGGCAGCGATGATTTGATCCGTAAGGGTAGGTTTCGCTACCAAGGTGGAAAGAAATCCTTGAGGAACAATGTGAAGGTTAAGCTTCTGAAATTCCTCATGGAGAAGCGGTTGACTTTGTTGTAACATCAGGTTGTTACAATAAGATTTACGACTTAGCGCATCAGCCATGACGTTGGCTTTCCCTGGGGTGTAAGTTATTCCTAAATCGAAATCTGTGATCAACTCAACCCAACGTCTTTGTCTGAGATTCAAATCAGGTTGGGTGAAAATGTACTTCAGACTTTGGTGATCAGTGAATATTTTGCAACGGTTACCGAGGAGGTAATGTCGCCAGGTCTTAAGTGCATAGACCACGGCTGCAAGCTCTAGATCATGAGTAGGATAATTCTCCTCATGTGGGTGCAATTGCCGTGAGGCGTAAGCAATTACGTGTCGATCTTGCATGAGAATGCAACCTAGTCCTTGTCACGAGGCGTCGCAGTAGATAACAAAGTCCTTAGAGAAGTCTGGCGGTACCAGTACGGGAGCAGAAGTCAGGCGTCTTTTCAGTTCCTGAAAGCTGTGCTCACATTGTGGAGTCCATTCGAACTTCTTATCTTTCTTGAGGAGTTCGGTTAGAGGCTTAGCAACTTTGGAGAAGTTTTCGACAAAGCGACGGCAATAGCTCGCTAAGCCCAGAAAACTCTGAACTTGCTTGACCGATTCAGGTGGAGTCCAATTAAGGACGGCTTGAACTCGCTCAGGGTTAACAGCAATACCTTTACCAGATATTACATGACCCAGATAGGTCACTTCTGACAACCAAAATTCACATTTAGAAAACTTGGCATAAAGGCGATGCTCTCGAAGTTTCTTCAACACTAGCCTTAGATGTTCGGCATGTTCTTCCTCGTTCTTGGAGTAGATGAGTATATCATCGAGGTAAACAACGACGAATTTATCCAAATACTCCATGAAGATTGAGTTCATTAACCGAGAAAAGGTGGCTGGAGCGTTGGTTAAACCGAAGGACATGACGGTGTACTCGTATTGGCCATAACGAGTAATAAAGGCTGTTTTAGGGATGTCCCCTTTTCTGATTTTGATTTGATGGTAGCCCAACCTCAAATCCATTTTGGAGAAGATTGAGGATCCAGCGAGCTGATCATACAGGTCGTTGATCCTGGGGAGCGGATATTTGTTCTTGATTGTGACCAAATTGACAGGTCGATAATCTACAACCATCCGGTCCGTACCATCCTTCTTCTTGACGAATAGGACGGGGCAAGCCCACGGAGATGAACTAGGTCGGATGAAACCCTTTTTCAAGGACTCATCGAGTTGTTTCTTAAGCTCGGCTAGTTCTAGTGGTGCCATCTTATAGGGTCTTCTAGCAATCGGAACGGTTCCTGGAATGAGGTCTATTACGAACTCAACATCCCTGTCAGGTGGAACACCTGGCAATTCCTCTGGGAAGACATCCGGGAAGTCACGGACTACCGGAACGTCCTCAAGGTCTGGCAACGGGCTGGCGTTAAGAGAATATAATTGTCGCTTGGCTAACCGGGTCAAGACATTGACTATCTTGCCCGAAGGATGAGTGAGTTGAACAGTCCTAGAGAAGCAATCAATTTTGGCATGATGAGCTGACATCCAGTCCATACCCAAAATGATATTAATATCTGAAAATTTGAGAGCTATCAAAGATGCAAGGAAAACAAGTCTGTCGACTTGGATTTCATTTCCATAACTTACCCGGGAGGTCTGCCATCTAGAACCGGGAGTAGAAATTTCCATAGTGGATGGCATGTCACAGAATGCGGTGTTATGGAAACGAGCATAGTTCTCGGATATAAATGAATGAGAGGCTCCTGTATCGAAAAGAACAGATGCCGGGTGGCAATTAACAAGGAGCGTACCGAGAACGACGTTGGGATCCTCTTGAGCTTCTTCGGCAGAGATACAGTTGACATGGCCACGTGTAGCGGTGGCCGGCTTGGCGTGGAACACCTTCCCTGTCGGCTTGCCACGGCCAACAGCTTTAGCAGATTGGTTGGGGTTGGTCTGGGGACACTCACGCATATAGTGGCCAGACTCCCCACACTTGAAACAGGTCACGGAACTGGTACGTGGAGGAGCATTGTTGGTTGGACCCCCATAGGTCTTGGCTGGTGCAGACTGTTGAACGGGGCGAGGCGCCTGGAAGGATGGCCTCGGTGTGAACCTAGGTGGCAGGGCAGTGTTGGGCACCCACACGCGGCGCTTCTGAGGACCAGCACCGAATGAGGAAACCATGTCACGGCCATGCTTGCGTGTTGCATCATAATCAGTCTGACCAGTCTCGGCACTGATGGCCTTGTTAACAAGTTTCTGAAAAGATGTGCACTCATGCAGACGGAGGTCGCGGCGAAGCTCAGGACTAAGTCCCTTACGGAACCTTGCTTGCTTCTTGGCATCAGTAGAAACTTCCTCAGTGTCATATCGTGCGAGGTTACCGAACTCCCTGCTGTAAGCATCCACAGAGAGTCGGCCCTGAGTGAAACTGCAAAATTCCTCACATTTGCGGTCCATGAGACCCTCTGGAATGTGATGTTCACGGAAAGCCTCACTGAATTCAGCCCAAGTAGTGACATGGCCCGCTGGGCGCATAGCTCCATAATTCTCCCACCATAGACTGGCGGGGCCTTCAAGATGATATGCAGCAAAGGTGACCTTGTCAGCCTCAGCTACCAGCGCGGAACGCAGTTTGTGAGAAATACTGCAAAGCCAGTCATCAGCGTCAAGAGGCTCGACGGAGTGGTGGAACGTGGGTGGATGTAACTTGATGAAATCACTGAGTGACACCACGTTAGTCCTCTGATGGTGTGTTGTGTTCTGTTCAATACGTTCCAACAAACGGTTGGTCTCCCGCTTGTTTCTTTCGGCTTCCATCATAACCTCGGCTAGGGAAGGAGGATGAGGCAGATTTGCATTCCTAACTTCACTGCCTTCGGCCTGCTCTTGAGGAGCAGGGTTAGTGCGTGTGTTGACCATCCTAGGTAAACAAGACAATGATTTAGTCAGAAAGATAAAATTCCGACATAGGATACAGAATGTAAGGAATAACTTGGAATGCAAGATGATCATCCGTATGACATGGTAGATACAGAAACTGCTTCTTTATTCCATCGTCATACACACCATACAGGGTTTAGTACAAGACCAAACAAGGTACTATTACGGTGAGAAGAGGATTACATCTCATCGGAGGCATTCCAAGCTCCTATACATTATTTTTCTACACCTCCGGATGGCGATACAAACCAGGTCATATCCCACGAGTCACGCAGGACGATAGACGACACAGCTAACACGAACTAATGATACTACCACTAACTCAGACCGATCCGTAGTAGTCCTCGTAGAAGTCACCTCCATAGCCTGGAAGCTCAACATGATCATCCGGAAACAGACGATCCCGCGGAGCTTGAGGACCATAGGGGCTAGGATGAGGTCTTGGACCAACAGATGGTGGCCTGCGGGGACCGCGAGGTGGGGTGATGCCTCCTACATCACGCCAACCCATCACGTCAGGCAGAGCAGATCTCATAGGATAGAGATCGCGCATATCCGAATATCCAGCTTGCACCGCCGGTGCAAACCGAGTCAATGTGGCCCAATGGTCAGCACGGGTATTGAAGAGCTCTAATCTCAAGGCCCGATTTTCACGGTCCTTATCCTCGAGCATCTCAGCAGTAGTGCGAGTCTGTGAATCCTCCTGAGTGGGGTCAGCATAGATAGCCTGGAGATACCCTTGTGCTCCCGGAAGTGATCCTGGCATATACCGGAAATCAGAGTCCCGGAATAGGCCAGACCTGACTCGCATGATGGTCATCATAGAGTAGGCGGCGTCCTGCACAACCATCTCAATAGTAACCCCGAGTCCATAGGAGCAGTGAAGGGGTTCGGTGGACCCAGGATAAGATGGAAATATCCTGACAGTGCAGAGATACTGGCTTTGATTAAAGTCTCGAAATTGCTCTTCGACCGTGTACTCGGGATACCAACGGTATCCAGCCTCAGTCATTACCCTGACCAACATGGCAGTATGGCCGGGTACATCTAGGCATCGAGTCAGGCGAACCACTTGATTGAAGTCGCGAGTGGCCATCTGAAAGCACAATCATAATGCAAAGGCATTAGAATTTCTAGCAAAATTTCGGCAGCATAACAGCTGTAAATGCTCAAGAAGGATTTTGAGACATTTGACAAAGGATTTCGTACACACTCAATATCATCATATCAAGGTTCTGAGTCCATCCTAACAACATAATGTGGTAGTAGAACTAAACTAGGCTTGTATCCATCAACCCTATAAGGTACTACTGATTAGTAACACGTGGTCCTGATAGAGAGAATAGATCCTAATTCCTTAACCCCCGGTTGAAGAATAGACTGACTCAGATCAGAATGTCATAAGACAAAGGAGTAAAAAGAGCCTTACGTTCCACCCACAAACAATTCCCCTACATATAACTAAAGAATTTCTAGACTCAACATCAACCAGTTTGGCTTGGAGAACCTACAGGCAGTCCGGCTCTGATGCCAACGCTGTCAGGACCCCGACTCGATGACACATCGATCTAGCCTGTAACACCTCATATCACTTTGCGGCCTCACGCACGGTATCCCCACGGGTGTCGCCTTACCTTTGCCCGGGACCGTTTGCGCCTTTTGGCTCACGTATATGATAGTGTCGCTAGCATCCATATGTTAAGGAGCCCGGGCTGACATGACTAGTTGTAAACCCAAAGTGGCACAGACTTACAGGGACAGGCATCCATGACCCAGCAACGAACGTGTTGGTCATCAGCAAGTGGGTCCGGGCTGTAGCACTGGGCTAGCAGGACTCCGGTAAACCGGGCTGTAGCAGGCTAACAGGACTCCGGTACTCAATGCGTGACATTTCCCCGAAGGGACAGACACAGGAACGAAGAAGGACACATGCCGGCCAGCCTAAGTGTTCCAGAGCAGCAGCAAGCTACCATGGCTCAGTGGTAACACTAGGAGACATTTCCCGGTAAGAGAGGCTACTAAGGATAAACAACTAGATGGTCAGATCCCACACATACCAAGCATTTCAATAACATACACACAGTATGCTCGATATGTGCAAATACAACATGGCATCACAACATGACTCTACGACACAAGTAGTTTATTTAAGGCTCAGGGAGCCATACATAATCATACACACAGGTACTGGTCACATGACCCAGCATTCAAGTCATACAGTCATACAAACCAGCAGCGGAAGTAACTTGTCTGAGTACAGACAACTAGTAAAATAAAAGAGGCTTGGAAAACCTCTGCTATACTACGTGGTCCTTCACAAGCTCAGGATCACCACCTGGGCCTTAGCCTACTCATTGATGTCAACGTCTACGAAGAACCCATCAGAAGGGGTTGCAGCGTCTTCTGTAAAAATGTAAATTATAGCAACATGAGTACAAAAGTACTCAGCAAGACTTACATCAGGTCCTACATACATGCACATTATCAAGAAGGGTTGGTGGAGTTTTTGCAGCAAGCCAGCTTTGACTCTTGGCTAGGCTATCCTACGAGACTCCAACTTGAAATGGTTTTGCGTACACGAGTCCACTACTCACCACTTCAATACGCTACCGAGGATCCACCTCCGTCTTCCTATGGAAGAGCCATCCTCGGCACTCACACTTATCTTGAGGCTTTTAGTAGTTTCCGTTTACTTGTCTATGAACTGTATAGGCAACCAAGTAGTCCTTTACCGCGGACGCGGCTATTCGAATAGATCATGATAACCCTGCAGGGGTGTACTTCTTCATACATGTTTCCACCACTTAGCGTCTGCACACGACATGTGCTCGGCAGACTTCAAGCGAAAGCCGACGTGGGTGTAGACCACGACCTACCTAAACACCTAAGCCTCTAGTCCAGGTTTATCGCCTATCCAGGTTCCATCCGCAGGGAGTCCGGCCGAGGTTTCCCATACGGCCCCGAACGATGTGAACAGGGTTCCCGAGATACCTAACGGGTATTCCGTACACCCGGCCACGTACCTACCGCATCACAGCCCACCCCTACGGTCAGCGCTGTCCACGGCCTCCAGTAGGCTACAAACACCAGAAACTACTTGCAACTCCTGGACAGAGAGCTAGGGTGAATAAGAAGTCGAGCGGGGTCATATTTCAGGGCCCAATGCATGGTAGTAGTTGTATCTTAAATCACACATACAGATCTCAGTGCTTAAGGTCGGCTTCAATGAAACAACCCACCATGTACTCCTACATGGCCTCTCATCGATACCTTTACCAAATCGTGTTCACCACACCACTCTCATTACCGACATAATCATTTCACTCTAGCCCATCACCCAGATGAACCAGACCTGACATGACTCTAAGCATAGCAGGCATGGCAAGGTAGAAACAGCACATACATATGGCTCAATCAACTCCTACACATGCTAGTGGGTTTCATCTAGTTACTGTGGCAATGACAGGTCATGCAGAGGAAGTGGGTTCAACTACCATAGCACACAGCAGTTTGAAACACGTTGTCTTAATGCAGTAAAAGAGAGCAGGAGCGAGAACATGGGATTGTATCGATATGATCAAATGGTTGGTTGCTTGCCTGATGGTTCGATGCACTGATACAGTTCTTCGTTAGGGTAATCACGGTACTCCTCGGAGGCAGAACCTGCCGCAAAGAACACCGATACACAACCATCACCAAACAATGTGCAACAATATGATGCATGCATGAAACATAGCAATATGAGTGTGTTGGGCTAATGCAACTAAGACCAGAAGGGTTTGAACCAATTTGAATCAAAGATTCAAATTTCAAACTCAAACATGGCCCTTTAAAGTGTTTTTCCTTGTTCTGCATTAAACATCAGGTTAACTTGTTTAATCATGCATGAAAATAGTACAGATGGATAGATTGGATTTTTTTTGATCATTTTTCATATATAATTTGTCTGATTTGGAGTTACAGAATAAAAGTTATGAATTTTTGAAGTTTAAACTATATTCTGGAATTTCCTATATTAGATTAATTCCAGAAAATCAATTATTGCATCAGTCTGACGTCAGTGTGACGTCAGCAGGTCAACGGGATACGTCCGGGTCAAACCTGACAGTGGGTCCCGCGTGTCAGCGTGATTAGATTAATTAAAGTTTAATTAAAACTAAACCTGTTTAATTAACAGGGCTGGGCCCCACCTGTCATTGACTCTGGGGAGTCAACCAGGGCCCACCCGTGGTCAAACCCAGGTCGGATGCACCGGCGTTTAGCCGCCCGCGAGCCCAACGCGGCGGCGGAAGTGGTTTTGGCTGTTTCGGCCGCCAAATGGGTCGCGGAGACCACCGGAGTGGAGCCGAGGACGAGCCGCAGCTCTTGGTGGAGTCCGTTGGGGTCGGGGTGGCCGGAGTTGGCGCCGGCGACGACTTTGGCGGCCACCGGGGTTCGGCCGAAGACGAACTTGACGCTAGAGGGGTCGGTGAGGCGCGGGGAGTAGCTAGCTAGGTGCTACGTGACACGGTGAGCATGATGGACACCGTGGAGTGGTCGGAGGGTGACCGGGAGCACGTCGGCGATGAGCTCCACGGCGGTGGGTGCGGTTGAGCTCCGGGAGGTCGCTACACAGCTCGGGAGCAAGAAAAGGAGGGGGGGAAGATGGCTAAGCTCACAGTGAGTGCGACGAAGCCCTTGGTGCGGCCGGAGATGGACCGGAGCGACGGCGGCGTTGAAGGGGATCTCCGGCGACGACGGTTCGGGCGAGGTCGTTGCGGTGGACTCGGGCGTTGCGAGCGCTCGGGGCTCGGCGTGCTCGATGGAGTGGACAGCGGCGGAGCTCCTGGACACGATGAGAGGACGCACGGACGACGGGGAGCACGGCTACGACGAAGGCACGGCGATGGTGGTGTCGGTCATGGCGGGGGAGCGCGAGGGGGAGGAGCTGGAGAGGAGAGGGGGTGTCTGGGGGGTTCGGGGGAGCGAGGGAGGCCGATCCACGACGTCACCGGGCGAGGGGAGCGGCGAGGCGGCGAGCAGGTGCGTGGCGCGCGCTGCGGTCGCCGTCGGGCACCTGCCTGCCTGCCTGGCCGGCAAGCAGCTCGCTGGAGCGGCGCTGGGCTGGGCCGGCAGGTGGGCCGGGAGCAGGCGTCAGGTAAGTTTTTCCATTTTCTTTCTGTTTTTTGTTTTTTTAATACTTCTGCAACTTTGTTGAATTAAATAAAATACTTAGGCAACTCCTAAACTCACCAAACTACCCCTGGTCCATAGTTGGATTATTTCCAACATGAAACATTTTAGTTTGGAGATATTTGAGCATTTAAATATTTTATATAATTTTAAATGCCCAATTTCAAATATTGATGATTTAATTCAAAAACCCTAAGATGGCCTAGGAAAATGTGCATCACTTTTGGCAGAGGTTCTGAACCAAGACAAAAATGATGGGCATTTTAGAAGGGCATTTCAGGTTCATTGAAAAAGTTTTTAGTAAACCCTAATTGGTTTCAGAGGGGGCTGGGGGTTCTGTCATCCCCATTTCAGGTTTCTGATGGAAAAATAAACATGATGCAACACTCTAATGCATGACTAGCTAGGGTGTGACAGGACTCTTGAGTCTTCGAGTCACGCTCCAAACTCTCATGCTTTTCCATGAGAGCCTGGAGCTCTTGCCGCACCTCCGCCACCCGCGCCTCCTGTTTTTCTCGCTCCGCTCGTTCCGCGGCCGCATTGCGTTCGGCCGCGGACACGGCCTCCTTCAGGGTCGCCACCTCGTTCGTGGCCCCTGCAGTACCCACGTTATCCTTGTTATTTCTATTGCAACCAAAATCCTTTTCTGTAAGGTACAAATTTCAAAGTGGTGTTACTCACCTTCTTTGTCCTTGAGCTGCTTCTTGGCAAGGCCGAGCTCTTGCTTGGACCGCTCGAGGTCCTGCTTCAAAGCACCTACCTCCATAGTCAGTGCGGCAGAGGTCAGCAGCGCAGCCTGCAAACCCATATTGACATAATTTTTAGCACTCATGCGTATATCTTTTTTAGATCCTCAATCCGGTTTTTCTTTCCGAACACCGAACCGAGCATCAGGGGCTACTGTCTATGCGGTATTACATTACATATTTTAAACTTCTTACCTCAAAGCCTGTTAGAAGGCTACTGCAGGCTTCGGTCAGCCCGCTCTTGGCAAGCTGAACCTTCTGAATCACCGCACTCATGATAGTGTGGTGCGCTTCCTCGATGGAAGCGCCGTTGAGCGCCTCCAACAAGTTGTCCGGCGCCTCCGGTTGGAGGGAGGCTGCCGATGTCACAGTCTTGCCCTTCTTGCGAAGGGGCCGCCTGCCGGACTCCGGAACCACTGCGGGTTCCGGCGCGGAGTCCGGCACGAAGTCCGGGAGGTTGCCTTGGGGCACCTCCAGAGCCTCCCCCTCCTGGCGGGTCCCCTCCTGGGATCCCACCTCAGCATCCTCATCGGGAGGGGTGGAGGCGGTCGGAATGGAATCCACGTCCGACGGAGCCAAGGACCTGCTCGATGAAGCGGGAAGATCATCGTCGGCCGGACTACAGGCAGTGTGCGGCATTAGAAGGACACTATGTGACACAAAAGAGAAATTATAAATTATTCAGGAATCCGGATACTTACGATCTTGCCGGAGGCCTGGCCCTTGAGGGCCACTCTTCGTCGCCAACATTGGCGTTGGCGGAGCTGTCCGGGGGAAGAGTCCTTCCCCTCTTGGACCCTTCGGCCTCCCCCGTTGGGGAAGCCTTCCTTTTCCTCTCTCCCCCCTCTGGGAGAGAGTCCTCCTTCTCCTCCTTGTCTTCGGGGGAGGAGTCCGCCTCGGAGTCATCGGACGATGAGTCCGATATCACCTGGCGCCGGGAACTTCTTCGAGTTCCCATGGCCTTCTTCTTGGCCTTCTTCTCCGGCACCACATAAAGTGCCGGGACCAGCAGCCCCGTTAAACGGGCGTCCACTGGGTCTTCGGGAAGGGGAGCCGGACAGTCTACATGTCCGGACGTCCTCTGCCAGTCCTGTCAAAGGCATTGGGAGTTTTAGATCCCACATAGAATTAAACTATGGAAGAAAATAAGTGTCCCATAGAGGATAACAAAGCTTACCTCGCCGGCCGGGCGCTTGGTGTTGAATTCGCGATCTCCGGTCGCGGACGCGGGGGCTTCTCCGCCCTTGAACAGCACCCTCCAGGCAGCTTCGTACGTTGTGTCGAAGAGCCCGCTGAGGGTCCTGTGCTGTGCTGGATCAAACTCCCACAAATTAAAGGCCCGCTGTTAGCAGGGGAGGATCCGGCGGACGAGCATGACCTGGATCACATTGACAAGCCTAAGCTTCTTGTTCACCAAGGTCTGGAGACAGGACTGGAGTCCTGTCAGCTCCTCCGAACTGCCCCATAGCAAGCCCTTCTCTTTCCAGGAGGTGAGCTGCATGGGGATACCAGATCTGAACTCGGGGGCCGCTTCCCATTTAGGGTCACGCGGCTCGGTGATGTAGAACCACCCCGATTGCCACCCCTTGACGGACTCCACGAAGGCCCCTTCGAGCCAGATGACGTTGGGCATCTTGCCCACCATGGCGCCTCCGCACTCCGCTTGGACGCCCTTCACTACCTTCGGCTTGACATTGAAGGTCTTGAGCCACAAGCCGAAGTGGGGCCGGATGCAGAGGAAGGCCTCGCACACGACGATAAACGCCGAGATGTTGAGGATGAAGTTTGGCGCTAGATCGTGGAAGTCTAGGCCGTAGTAGTACATGAGCCCCCGGACGAAGGGATGCAATGGGAAGCCCAGTCCGCGGAGGAAGTGGGGAAGGAATACGACCCTCTCATGGGGCCTAGGGGTGGGGATGAGCTGCCCCTCGTCGAGCAGCCGGTGCGTGATGTTGCTGGAAAGGTATCCGGCGCCACGCGGCTTTTCGATGTGCTCCTCCTTAACGGAGGAAGCCAACCACTTGCCTCCCGCTCCGGACATGACTGGAGAAGGTCGAGGCGAGATGTGCGGGCTTGGGCGCTGGAGCTCGAGTGCACGGAGATGGATAAGCAAAGGAGGAAGAAGGTGTAGGTAAAGAGGTGGATCCTTATCCCCTTATATATAGGCGGACGAAGACTATGCGTCCCCACCGGCCTGGTAAAACTCGCTTCTCCCAAGCGCCACCATCAATGGCGCAGTTGGGTTACCCATGTCCGTATTGATGAGAATCCTGGAATAAGGGGAACACGATCTCTGCTTCGACAAGACGTGCCAAGGAAACCGCTTCACTAAACGCGCTGAGGTGGTATAATAAAAAACGATTCAAGTAAAGGCTTGGTAGTGGCATGACGTCACGCCACAAAGCACGTCAGCAGATTGAACTTGTGTACATATTATTCTCTCTACGGTGGAATGTGGAATTTATTTTGCAGAGCCGGACACTATCCTGGTGTTCACAATCTTCTATGAATTATTAGGAGGAGGAACCCGCCTTGCAATGCCGAACAATATGCGCGCCGGACTCATCGTCATTGAAGCCTGGTTCAGGGGCTACTGAGGGAGTCCTGGACTAGGGGGTGTCTGGACAGCCGGACTATCATCGTCAGCCAGACTCCAAGACTATGAAGATACAAGATTGAAGACTTCGTCCCGTGTCCGGATGGGACTTTCCTTGGCGTGGAAGGCAAGCTTGGCGATACGGATATGTAGATCTCCTACCATTGTAACCGACTCTGCGTAACCCTAGCCCTCTCCGGTGTCTATATAAACCGGAGGGTTTTAGTCCGTAGGACACACAACCATTACAACAATCATACCATAGGCTAGCTTCTAGGGTTTAGCCTCCTTGATCTCGTAGTAGATCCACTCTTGTACTACCCATATCATCAATATCAATCAAGCAGGAGTAGGGTTTTACCTCCATCGAGAGGGCCCGAACCTAGGTAAAAACATCGTGTCCCTTGTCTCCTGTTACCATCCGCCTAGACGCACAGTTCGGGACCCCCTACCCGAGATCCGCCGGTTTTGACACCGACACTAACCATAGCATGAAACATATGGATCCAAATTAGCCCCTTACGAAGCAACGCATAAACTAGGGTTTAAGCTTCTGTCACTCTAGGAACCTAGCATCTACTTATTACTTCCCAATGCCTTCCTCTAGGCCCAAATAATGGTGAAGTATCATGTAGTCGACGTTCACAGAACACCACTAGAGGAGAGACAACATACATCACATCAAAATATCGAACGAATACCAAATTCACATGACTACTAATAGCAAGACATCTCCCATGTCCTCAGGAACAAACGTAACTACTCACAAAGCATATTCATGTTCATGATCAGAGGGGTATTAATATGCATTAAGGATCTGAACATATGATCTTCCACCAAATAAACCAACTAGCATCAACTACAAGGAGTAATCAACACTACTAGCAACCCACAGGTACCAATCTGAGGTTTTGGTACAAAGATTGGATACAAGAGATGAACTAGGGTATGAGAGGAGATAGTGCTGGTGAAGATGTTGCTGGAGATTGACCCCTCCCGATGAGAGGATCGTTGGTGATGATGATGGTGATGATTTCCCCCTCTCAGAGGGAAGTTTTCCCGGCAGAACAGCTCCGTCGGAGCCCTAGATTGGTTCCGCCAAGGTTCCGCCTCGTGGCGGCGGAGTTTCGTTCCGTAAGCTTTCTTATGATTTTTTTAGGGTAAAAGCCTTCATATAGCATAAGATGGCCACCTGAGGGCTGCCAGGGGGCCCACGAGGCAGGGGGCGCGCCCAGGGAGGTAGGGCGCGCCCCCCACCCTCGTGGATGGTGGGCGGCCCCCCTCAGGTATTTCTTCCGCTCAATATTTTTTATTAATTCCCAAAATGACTTTCGTGGAGTTTCAGGACCGTTGGAGCTGCGCACAATAGGTCTCCAATATTTGCTCCTTTTCTAGCCCAAAATCCCAGCTGCCGGCATTCTCTCTCTTCATCAAAACCTTGTAAAATAAGAGAGAATAGTCATAAGTATTGTGACATAACGTGTAATAACAGCCCATAATGCAATAAATATCGATATAAAAGCATGACGCAAAATGGACGTATCAACTCCCCCAAGCTTAGACCTCACTTGTACTCAAGCAGAAGCCGATATCAAAAAATATGTACACATGTTTAGAGATAGAGGTGTCGATAAAATAAAATACGGACATGAGGGCATCATGATCATTCTTATAACAGCAACATATATATATTGTCATATGATTTCTTATGCTAAAGTAACAATCTATTCACAATGTCAAGTATGAATTAGAAACTTCATTGAAAACTAACAAACTATAATCTCAGTCACTGAAGCAATTGCAATTTATCATAACATCGAGAAGAGTCAAAGAGCTTTTCAGCAAGTCCACATACCCAACTATCATTTAGTCTTTCACAATTGCTAACACTCATGCAATACTTATGGTTATGGAGTTTTAATCGGACACAGAGAAAGATAGGGGCTTATAGGCCTCCCAACCTTTTACCTCAAGGGTAATGTCAACAATAATAGTTCATGCTAACTTACATCCAATTGGATATATATATATATATATATATATATATATATATATATATATATATATATATATATATATATATATATATTAGGATCTTTCCAACACGAGGTGCTTGCCAAAGGATAAAATGTAAAAAGGAAAGGTGAAGATCACCATGACTCTTGTATAATACAGAAAGTAAAAGATAGGCCCTTCGTAGAGGGAAGCAGAGGTTGTCATGTGCTTTTATGGTTGGATGCACGAAATCTTAATGCAAAAGAATGTCACTTTATATGCCACTTGTGATATGAACCTTTATTATGCAGTCCGTCGCTTTTATTGCTTCCATATCACAAGATCATATAAAGCTTATTTTCTCTACACTAATAAGTCATACATATTTAGAAAGCAATTTTTATTGCATGCAACATGACAACTTACTTGAAGGATCTTACTCAATCCGTAGGTAGATATGGTGGACTCTCATGGAAAAACTGGGTTTAAGGATATTTGGAAGCACAAATAGTATCTCTACTTAGTGCAAGGAATTTGGCTAGCATGAGGGGAAAGGCAAGCTCAACATGTTGGATGGTCCATGACAATATACTTTATTTCGGATATAAGAAAACATAACCCATTACATTGTCTTCCTTGTCCAACATCAACTCTTTTTCATGTCATATTTTAATGAGTGATGACAATGATAAAAGATGTCCAGGATAGTATACTTATATGTGAGAACCTCTCTTTCTTTATTACTTCCTATTAATTGCAACGATGACCAAAACTATGTTCACCAACCCTCAACAACTTTTATGTATCATACTCTTTATATGTTAAGTCATTACTCTCCATAAGATCAATATGATCTCTTTATTTCTTTTTATTCTTTCTATTTTCTCAATATCATAGCAAGATAGCAAAGCCCTTGACTCAACACTAATCTTTATTATATATAGCTCACGAACTCGATTACATAGAGGGATCATAAGGCAAAACTCAAAACTAAATCATACTAAAACTTTATTCTACTAAATCAAGATATTACCAAAAGGATTGAACTAAGAAAAACGGTAAAGATAGGAGTGTGATGGTGATACGATACCCATGTGATTATGTCTCCTTCTTCGGAAGTGGTATTGTGATCTTCTTGGCGATGATGCCCCTTAGGATACGATTCTCCTCCTCGAGCTTATTGACTTGCTGCTTGAGGTCCATATTTTCCTTGCGGAGTTTACCCGCGACGGCTAAAGCTCCTTTCACCCATGGATGTTGCATAGCTGCTGGAGAACAAGTGACACTCTTTTTCATATTTTCATAAATCTAACATTGGAAGGGATGACCGAGTTTGGAATGGCTGAGCTCTGTAGTTCCCCAATTGTGAATCTGGCTTGGAAATGAGAGGTAAGTTCTTGATCCTCCTCCATGGCATCTATCCTTTTCAAGTCGGCCTCCTCCTCCTCCGTTGATGGCCCAAAGTGATAAGCATCGCTGTTTGCTCCTGGCCCTGGCGTCGGATGAGACACCCGACTGTCTCCAACTGACTCTTGAGAAGACATCTTGCTCTAAATCTGTGACAGAAACAACTCGAAACAAAAACAGAGGATAATTGCGTGATACGGTGGTCAAAACCTTCGGGAGATTATATAATGAATTTTTACCGACCAAAAGAAGTAACGTGCAAGAAAACGGAGTCCGAGAGCACACGAGGTACCCACGAGGCAAGGGGGCGCGCCCAGGGGGGTAGGGTGCCCCCTCCACCCTCGTGGATGCCTCGTGTCCTTCCCGGACTACTTATTTTTCTATTTTCTTAAATATTCCAAAACGAAGAAAAATTGCTATTAGAACTATTTTGGAGTATGTTTACTTACCGTACCACATACCTATTCCTTTTCGGAGTCTGAAACCTTCTGTAAAGTGTCCCTTATGTATTCCTCCGGGGTTACGGTTTCAATAACATTAGTTTCAACATTTATTGGATTACCTGAGATATAGTGTTTGATTCGTTGACCGTTCACCACCTTCGGATTTGTGCATTCGAAGTTGTTGATTTTTATGGCACCGGAATGATAGACCTCCTCGATAACGTAAGGGCCTTCCCATTTAGAGAGAAGTTTTCCTGCAAAAAATCTTAAACAAGAGTTGAAAAGCAACACATAATCACCTACATTAAACTCACGCTTTTGTATCCTTTTGTCATGCCATCTTTCAACATTTTCTTTAAACAACTTGGCATTCTCATAGGCTTGCATTCTGCATTCATCAAGTGAGCTAATGTCAAATAACCTCTTCTCACCGGCAAGTTTGAAATCATAATTGAGCTCTTTAATAGCCCAATATGCCTTATGTTCTAGTTCGAGAGGTAAGTGACATGCTTTTCCATAGACCATTTTATATGGAGACATACCAATAGGATTCATGCAGTTCTTTAAGCCCATAATGCATCATCAAGTTTCTTGGACCAATTCTTTCTAGATCTATTAACAGTCTTTTGCAAAACTAATTTAAGCTCTCTATTACTCAACTCTACTTGACCACTAGACTGTGGGTGATAAGGAGATGCAATTCTATGATTAACATCATACTTAGCAAGCATCTTACGAAAAGCACCATGAATAAAATGTGAACCGCCATCAGTCATTGGGTATCTAGGGACTCCAAACCTCGGAAAAGTAACTTCTTTAAGCATCTTAAGAGAGGTGTTATGATCAGCACTACTAGTTGGAATAGCTTCTACCCACTTAGTAACGTAATCAACAACAACAAAAATATGTGTATATCCATCAGCGGAAGAAAACAGCCCCATATAATCAAAGCGCCAAACATCAAATGATTCAATAACAAGAGAATAATTCATAGGCATTTCTTGATGTGTACTAATATTACCAATTCTTTGACATGCATCACAAGACAAGACAAACTTATGGGCATCTTTGAAGAGAGTAGGCCAACAAAAACCGGATTGTAATACCTTATGTGCAGTTCTATCTCCAGTGTGGTGTCCTCCGTATGCCTTGGAGTGACACTTGCGTAGGATATGTTCCTGTTCATGCTCAGGTACACAGCATCTAATAACACCATCTACTCCTTCTTTATAAAGATGTGGGTCATCCCAGAAGTAATGCCTTAAATCATAGAAAAACTTTTCTTTTGCTGGTATGTGAAACTAGGTGGTATAAATTTAGCAACAATGTAATTAGCATAATCAGCGTACCATGGAGCAGTACGAGAAGCATTTATGACAGCTAATTTTTCATCAGGGAAGCTATCATCAATACGTAGTGGGTCATCAAGAACATTCTCTAACCTAGACAAGTTGTCTACAACGGGGTTCTCAGCTCCCTTTCTGTCAATAATATGCAAATCAAATTCTTGTAGTAGGAGAACCCATCTGATAAGTCTAGGTTTAGCATCTTTCTTTTCCATAAGATATTTAATAGCGGCATGATTAGTGTGAACAGTTACTTTAGAATCAACAATATAAGGTCTGAACTTATCGCAAGCAAATACAACTGCTAAGAATTCTTTTTCAGTAGTAGCATAATTTCTCTGGGCACTGTCTAGAGTTTTACTAGCATATTGAATAACATTTAGTTTCTTATAAACTCTTTGTCCTAGAACAGCCCCTACAGCATAATCACTAGCATCACACATAATTTTAAAGGGTAAATTCCAATCAGGTGGCTGAACAATAGGTGCAGAAATCAAAGCTTTCTTAAGTCTTTCAAATGCTTCGACACAATCATCATCGAAAACAAAAGGAATATGTTTTTGCAATAAATTAGTCAGAGGCCTAGAAATTTTAGAGAAGTCCTTAATGAACGTCCTATAAAAACCGGCATGACCAAGGAAACTTCTTATACCTTTAATGTCCTTGGGACACAACATCTTTTCAATAGCATCAACCTTAGCTTTATCAACTTTAATACCTCTTTCAGAAATTTTATGCCCCAAGACAATACCTTCATTAACCATAAAGTGTCACTTCTCCCAATTCAGGACAAGACTAGTATCTTCGCATCTCTGCAACACTCGATCAAGGTTGCTCAATCAATCATCAAAAGAAGATCCATAAACAGAGAAATCATCCATGAAAACCTCACAGATCTTTTCACAAAAGTTAGAGAATATAGCCATCATGCATCTTTGAAAGGTAGCAAGCGCATTACATAAACCAAAAGGCATATGTCTATAAGCAAAATTACCAAAAGGGCAAGTAAAAGTGGTATTTTATTGATCCTCTGCTGACGCAGGTATTTGAGAGAAACCAGAATAACCATCTAGATGGCAAAAAATGTGTATGTTTAGATAATATTTCTAGAATTTGATCAATAAAAGGTAAAGGGTAACGATCTTTTTTAGTAGCTTCATTTAACTTACAGAAATCAATTACCATCATATAACCTGTAATAATTCTTTGTGGGATCAATTCATCTTTATCATTAGGAACAACAGTAACCTCCATTCTTAGCGACACAATGGACAGGACTTACCCACTGACTATCAACAAAGGGATAAATTATACCTTCCTCAAGGAGCTTTAGTATTTCCTTTCTTACCACTTCTTTCATCTTAGGATTTAACCTTCATTGGTGATCAATAACTGGTTTGGCATCTTCCTCCAACTTTATTTTGTGTTGGCATAGAGTGGGACTAATGCCCTTAAGATCATCAAGAGTATTTCCAATAGCAGCACAGTGCTTCTTCAGAGTTTTCAATAATCTCTCCTCTTCATGCTCTGAAAGGTTAGCACTAATAATAACAGGATATATCTTCTTTTCATCAAGATAAGCATATTTAAGAGTATCATGTAATGGTTTAAGCTCAAACACGGGATCACCCTTGGGTGGTGGAGGATCCCCCAGGATTTCAACAGGCAAGTTGTGTTTCAGAATAGGTCCCTATTTAAAGAATACTTCATCTATTTCCCTTCTTTCATTCATAAACATATGATTTTCATGGTCTAGCAAATATTGTTCTAAGGGATCATTTGGAGGAATGGCAATAGAAGCAAGACCAATAATTTCATCCTTACTAGGCAATTCTTCATCATGGGGTTGTCTACAAAATTTAGCAAAATTAAACTCAGGAGACATATCCCCCAAACCAATAGTAACAACATCCTTTTCGCAATCTATCTTAGCATTAACAGTATTCAAGAAGGGTCTTGTGACACCCGGGTATTTAGGCTACAGTATTCCCTGTTAATGATGCCACGTCACCTCGATTACTGTTGCTAATCTCGCGTTAGTTCAAAACCGATTCAAAATCCAAATTCAAAAAACAAGTCAAACAATTAAAGTTTTCAAAAGTCAAAACTAATATGTTCTTATTGTGACAAATAATTCATGAGATATATTGGTGGAGAAACCAAGTCTTTATAAAATGTTTAAAAGCACTAAACTAATTAAATCAGTAGCTAAAACCATTAATTAAATGCCTTTTATATTTTGTAAAGTACTAAACTACATTATTTTGGGATGTAACTTTTTGTGGTTGTGACATAGGTTGTAGCATCAAATTAGGTGCCACTTTGATCTTTTACTAAAACTAAAATAATTAGGAACTAAAAGAGAGGGAAAAAATAAAAGAAAAAGAATAAAAAAA
>NC_041389.1:167486996-167487512 GCF_002162155.2 Triticum dicoccoides
CAATCCTCCTTATCTCCTCACCCACCGAAATCCTCACCCGATCCCCACTTCCCCCACTCTCCCCTCGCTCCCCCAATCTAGATCGAGATCAGGGCGACCACGCACACGACCCCGTCGACGCCACCACCCCAGATCGCTGTCGCCTGCCGTCGCCGTTGCCTCCTCGCCCTCCTCTCCTCGCGCGACACCCACCTGAAGCCGCGGCCACGCCTCATCGCTGCCCCGACCCCATCGCCTCGTTGCCTTGTCAACGCCACCTGGAGCCCGAGGACCTCGCCGGACTACCTCACCGGCCTGCTTCCTCCACCCCACCGGCCTGCCTCCTCTTCGTCGCGTCGTCCCCGACCCCCCTTCTCAACCCCCGTTGCCCCGTCCCCTGCTACCCATGGTGAGGCCCTCGGCCTCCTCTTTCCCTCTCCACCGCTTGTCATGCTCCTCACTACGACCCCGCCCCCACGCTGCTCTACAGCGTGCGTGATGAGCCCACGCGCCCGTTGCCTTGGCCGTCTGGCCCTG
>NC_041389.1:167487909-167508127 GCF_002162155.2 Triticum dicoccoides
TGGCCGTTGGCCTCGCGCGCCCCGCGGTCTGCACCGGCCGCCCGTGCGCCTGCTGGCCTCGCCCGGGGCCAGTCGCTCGCGCCCCGCCGCCGGCGCTTGCGTGCGTCGTGCGCACCTCGCGCCTGTTCGGGCTATGCCCGCACCTAGCGCCCGCTAACCCGCTATGGCCCCTGTGCCACTGGACAATGGGGCCCAGCCCCTAGAACATTTTTGTAAAAAAATGAATTAAAAATATATATAATAAATAAAATATTAATTAATTAAGTAAGTAATTAATTAACTTAATTAATCCTGATTAGATTAACCTAATCACTTAGGTTAGTTAATTAATCTGTTAGGTTAATTAACACTCAATGACAGCTGGGACCCACATGTCAGATTGACCCAATCAACGCCATGTTGACTGCTGACGTCATGATGACGTCAGCATACCCTATTCTGCATAATGTTAGAATTAAATAATTAAATAAATTCTAAAAATGATTAAATCTTTTAAAATTAATATAAAATAAACCGTAGCTCGGATGGAAAAACTTTGTACATGAAAGTTGCTCTGAACGATGAGACGAATCCGGATATGCAGCCCGTTCATCCGCCACACACCCCTAGCATAGCAAACACGCAACTTTCCCCCTCCGGTTCATCTGTCCGAAAACGCGAAACACTGGGAATACTTTCCCGGATGTTTCCCCCCTTCGTCCGTATCACCTACTACCGCGTTAGGGCACACCTAGCACCGCGTATTGCCATGTTATGCTTTGTGATGCTTTGTTATTTATTGTGTTCCCCCTCCGTTACTTCTTTCTGGTAGACCCCGAGACTGTTGGCGACCCCAGTTCGACTACGGAGTTAATGACCCCTCCTTGCCAGAGCAACCAGGCAAGCCCCCCGTGATCACCAGATATCGCCTATTCTTCTCTCTACTGCTTGCATTAGAGTAGTGTAGCATGTTACTGTTCGGTTACTCCTATTCTGTTGCATAGCCTGTCATTGTTGCTACATTCATTGATACCTTACCCGCAATCCTAAATGCCTAGTATAGGATGCTAGTTTATCATCATTGGCCCTATATTCTTGTCAGTCTGCCTTGCTATACTATTGGTCCGTGATCACTCGGGAGGTGAGCACGGGTATATACTATACATATATACATACTATACAGATGGTGACTAAAGTCGGTTCAGCTCGTTGAGTACCCGCAAGTGATTCTGATGTGGGGGCTGGAAGGATAGGTGGCTCCATCCCGGTAGAGGTGGGCCTGGGTTCCCGACAGCCCCCGACTGTTACTTTATGGCGGAGTGACATGGCAGGTTGAGACCACCTAGGAGAGAGGTGGGCCAGGCCCTGGGCGGCGTTCGCGGTTACTTCATAATAACACGCTTAACGAGATCTTGGTATTTGATCTGAGTCTGGCCACTGGCCCATACGCACTAACCAACTACGCGGGAAAGATATGGGCACTCGACGTCGTAGTATCAGCCGAAGCCTTCGTGACGTCAGCGACTGAGCGGCGCGCGCCGGATTGGAACGTAAGCCTACTCTTGTATTAAGGGGGCTAGTTCTGCCTCTGGCCGCCCTCGCAACATGGAGGTGTGCAATGGGCGATGGGCTCAGACCCCTGCGCCATAGGATTTAGACTGGCGTGCTGACCTCTCTGTTGTGCCTAGGTAGGGCTGCGACGTGTTGATCTTCCGAGGCCGGGCATGACCCAAGAAAGTGTGTCCGGCCAAATGAGATCGAGCGTGTTGGGTTATGTGGTGCACCCCTGCAGGGAAGTTTATCTATTCGAATAGCCGTATCCCTTGGTAAAAGGATGACCCGGAGTTGTACCTTGACCTTATGACAACTAGAACCGGATACTTAATAAAACACACCCAGACAAGTTCCACAGACAACCCGGTGATCGCTTTTCCACAGGGCGATGAGGGGAGGATCGTCGGGTAGGATTATGCTATGTGATGCTACTTGGAGGACTTCATTCTACTCTCTTCTACATGCTGCAAGACAGAGACTGCCAGAAGCGTAGTCTTCGATAGGACTAGCTATCCCCCTCTTATTCTGGAATTCTGCAGTTCAGTCCATCGATATTGCCTCTTTACACATATACCTATGCATATGTAGTGTAGATCCTTGCTTGCGAGTACTTTGGATGAGTACTCACGGTTGCTTTTCTCCCTCTTTTCCCCCATTTCCCTTCTATCTGGTTGTCGCAACCAGATGCTAGAGCCCAGAAGCCAGACGCCACCGTCGACAACGACTCCTACTACACCGGAGGTGCCTACTACTACGTGCAGGCCGCTGACGACGACCACAAGTAGTTTAGGAGGATCCCAGGTAGGAGGCCTGGGCCTCTTTCGATCTGTATCCCAGTTTGTGCTAGCCATCTTATGGCAACTTGTTTAACTTATGTCTGTACTCAGATATTGTTGCTTCCGCTGACTTGTTTATGTTGAGCACTTGTATTCGAGCCCTCGAGGCCCCTGGCTTGTAATATGATGCTTATATGACTTGTTTTACTTTTAGAGTTGTGTTGTGATATCTTCCCGTGAGTCCCTGGTCTTGATCGTACACGTTTGCGTGCATGATTAGTGTACAATAGAATCAGGGGCGTCACAAGTTGGTATCAGAGTCGACTGCCTGTAGGAATTCCCCTTTTCAACTCCTTGGCCGAAGTTGAGTCTAGTTGATGAAAATTGTTTTACTAACTTGGTTGTGCGGCCCATGGGCCCACGTCGCCAATTGGGTGGTATTAGGATCTTTTATTCCTCATCTATACTCCGGGATTCTGATCTCTCTTCTATTCGGGTTAAATGATTTTACCAACGCTAACTCTAGGTTCTCGTAATTACTTCCTCCCGGAGAGCCCCTCACTCCAGATGATTGCTTGGTGCACCAAAGGATTCCGAAGATACTCTTTCTACCGAGAACTTGTGCACATCGCGTTTGCAATCCCCCTTCCACCGTCAACCCTTATGAATAACTACATGCACTTGCCATTCTTACATTCATCCCCAGTTGGTCTTGTTATTACAAGATACCCTGTAATACTCATCATTGTTCAACGAATCCCTTGTGCCACTACCTTGCGGTTCCTTGCCGCAAAAATATCCCTACGATTTTTTACACTTATCGAGGAACCGTTTATTACTAGGTGTTCATAGGATTCACTAAATGCATTGAAATACTACCCAATCTTCCGATACTCCTTTGCCAACTATTGCTCTGCAAATACTTGTGTTCTTGCAGTCTGGACAATTCCATTTGTCTAGCAATAACCATTAAAATCCTTGTGATTGACATTCTGATCATGTTGATTCAACATGTGTGTGAATGCACACAATCATCAGTTATTCCCTGGAAATTTCCTTCCGGCTTGGACATCATTTTAAACCTGAGCTGGTTCTCAAGCAATCCAATTGTCGTTGATTGTACCCTAAGCCTACTCAACTTATCCATCCTTAATCAGAGTTTTTTCCTCTAAGCCCTTGATTTGGAAATTATGATTCTTTGCCTTTGAGCTTTGAGTTAGTCAGTTGTTTCTATAATCTAAGTGTCACACCCTGATTTTCATGGAACAACACTTAAGATGATAAATCATGATAAAATGTGGTTTGACAAAAACTTTTGAGTGTTTTGGACATTGCCTTGATTGGATTTTGTCTGTTGTTTGCAAGTGCTCTAAAAATAAAATAAATCCTCCAACTCTTATACTCCTTCTCCTTGATCCAAAAACCTTTCCCAATGATCATGCCATGTGTATAGGACATAAAAATAATTTCTTGCAAAAATAATTTGGCCAAATAGTATTTTCAAAAAGTAGTTTTTCAAAAAACCCTGAATTGAGGTTTGCACTGCAAGTACTTAATTAAGGGCAGTAAAAATCTTTCTAAAAATATATTTGACTCCTATTAGATATAGGATACCCAGAAACCACAAAAATATAATTTTGAAAGTTATTTTCCTATTTTATTTAAAAGCTTTTTTCTTAAGGCCAGAAATGGTCTTTAATAGGGAAAAATTATTTTATTGCTTCAAAAATATTTGACAAAATTTAGGGAAACTCATAGGACATATATTGTCCATATATAAGAGTTTCAACACATGGTCATGTTCAAAATATTGGTCAAATCCCTCAAAAACCCTTTCTGGATATTTCAAGCTTTTGAAATATTTACAAAGGAAATATTCTCCAAAAATTCCAAGAAAATTCTAGCATGTCACATATGACATATTAGATGATCTTGACAAGTCTGATGACTTGGAGAACGGTATAACATCATCAAATACCCTCAAAACCATTTCTGTCCATTTTGAAGTTTGAGCAACTTTACATTGCCAAACATTTCCAAATGTTCTCAAACCTTGTGAACATGCTCAAATGCTTTAATTATTCATCTAGACCAAGTGGCACAAGTTGGAGAACAAGTTATATTGATCAAAGTGCCCCAAAACCCTTCCTGTCCAGAACCAAATTTGAACAACTCTACATTGGCAACTTTCTCCTTTTGATCTCAACTTTTTTGGGCATGTTCAGAACCTCAAATGATGACACTACACCAAGTGGTTCATCAAGGAGAATTGATTTGCATGACTAAATCTTGGTAAAGCCATTTCTGCTAATTTCTAGGGTTTACCAAAGTTGCATTGTCAACTTCCTCCAAATGAGCTCCAACTTGCTGATCAACCCCATTTCTATATGACACTTGATCATGTTAATCTTCATATCAATTGGAATCCATTTGCTTGCCCAAACCACCATCAAACACCTTCTGGCACAAATTTAAAATGCTTGTTTTAGCCATTTCCACACATCTCCATGAGCTGAGCTTTTTCCCACAGCCTCATCCGGTCCTCCTCTACCTCCTGCATCATTCCCTACCCGAGAAGCCATGATGAAGGGGGTGAAAAGCCCTTTTTCCCCCTCTGGATAGCATCCTTCCTCCCATTTTCTCACCTCTCTCTCACTCCTGGCAAGCCATAGGGTATCCAATGCTTTCCCACATTGTTTACTCCCCGGTGCAGCCACTAGACACAAGTGGACACGCGAGTGTGCGCGCAAAAGCCACGCATGCCGGCAAAAGACGCGCTCTGGAGCACGCTACCGTGCTCCCGACCGTTGACACGGCGCTCCCGTCCACCTCGAGCCTCCCCCTCGCGCCAGTCGAGGTGCCTCGGCATCCGCAACACGCTATGCGATCGGCCCCCTCCTCTCTCCTCCTCCCCGCGCCTCCGCGCTAGCAAACAGAGGCCGCCCGAGCGCGCCAATGGTGCGGCTCACACGCGCGCGTCTCTGACCTCTCCCCACTCCCTCTCTCTATCTCTCCCGACGTAGTCGACGTCCAGGAACACCCCAGACATGCCCACACGATCCCCCGTGGCTTGCAGCGATGGCAACAGCCTCGCGGGCGCACGGCCCTGCTGTGCACCTCGCCCCCTTCTATTTAAGGCCACCCCCGAGCCTCCTCCCTACTCCTTTGCCTCTCTCTCCCTCCCAGCAACCGTCTGGGCCAACTCGTTCTTCCTCCCGTGCCCTCCATCCACCACCATGGCCGGAGCCTTGCCGTCGGCCTTCGCCTAAATTCGCGCCCACCATTCCTCCTCCTCCCCTCTAGACCGCACTAAAGCACCTCCACCACCACCGCGAGCCTCTCCCATGCTTCTCCCTCTCCTTCCCATGGCCGCGCTATCGAGTTCCATCACTGCCGCCGGCCTCGCTGCTGCGGCCGATGATGTGCTCGCATCCGGCCACCCCTGCGGTCGTGGCGCACCTCGTCGGATGCGCCGCTCTCCCCTAATCCCGCCGGTGTGCTGGGCATCGCCGGAGGTGACCGGAGCCACCGGAACGAGCGCTGGCAAGCGCTCGGCCCCGCCTCCTCTGCATCCTTCGTCGCGCACGGGAGGAGGGAGACGACCCTGCGGGTGGACCCCGCAGGTCAGTGACCCCGTCAGTGGGCCCCTCCGTTTAAGTGGAGGCGTATTCCGCGAGGCCGCCTTCGGCGTGGCCTCCCAGCGGCCGCGCGCGAGAGGCTGGGCCAGGCCCAGTGCACTGCCCCGCTAAATCTCGGCCAGTGCACGCAGCTGCCTCCCTAGATCTAGCCCATTTAGGTAAATCCCTTTCCTTTTTATTTTTCTGTGGACTGGTAAAATCCATAGAATATTCAAATTAACTCCAAATTTGATGATTCAAATTTCTAGTAGTTTCTAAAATCATGCCCTACCACATGGTGCTATTGCCACATTTTTACAGAAGCTTTTTCTTCACAAACATTTATCAAATCTTGTTTTTCCTATTTCTGTGATAAACTTTAGAAAATCACAGAGAGTGCATTTTTGATCCAAATGCCATGATTCAAGATCATAGATACTTCTAAGTTCATAACTTAGTTTTTCAACATTTTTCCTAATACTTTCTGTGCCACACAATATAATGAGCCATTTCTTCATATTTGTCAAACTTTGCAAATCCATAGAATATTCATTTGAACTCCAAATCCAGTGAAACCAAATCCTAAATGCTTCTAAAATCATCCTTTGTTAAATGGGTATCTTTGCCCATTTTCCAAAAATATATTTCTGTACACTTCTTGCAATCCATAAACCTCCTGATTCCATCATATTGAAATGTTCAGAGATGTCCATTGATCAAATCCTAATGTAACCACTTTGGTCATCCCTCATATGACCAGAGGTATCCCAGAAAGTCCAACTCATATTTTTAGAGCACTTTTATTTCCTGCCTTATTGTGTTGCTTATTATGGTTGCTTTCGACGATAGATGACGAAGTAGACGAAATGCTCGGAGTTGGACCAGAGATATTTGAAGACCTCGAAGACTCTATTAAAACAGGCAAGCAGCCCTTTGACCATGATGAACCCTTTTTATCATAGTAACATTTCTTTCCGTGATTGTTGAATGCATGATATCTTGAATGGCAACCTTGCTAGGTTTGCCTTCGTTGCATACCCCGTTGATACTTGCATTGATCATGACTCTATCCTTGTTTAGAGTTGTGTTGGGGGGTTGTAGAAATATGCTATAGTTGTTGGCTGAGCAAAATGGGTCGGGGTTATGCATGGGAAGAAACCAAGTGTGGTTTGACATACCTGCAAATAGCCCAGTGGGTGCCACTAATGCCCCTGGGAGATGATGATGAACTAGGTCACTACTTGGGGGAGAGGTAGTGTACCGAGGCTTGATGAAAGTGTTGTTTACAGAGACGGATTAGATTTAAGATTTGTCGACTGTCCCAACCTTACATGCGCAACCACTCTACCCTTATATGGGAAAGGGCATTATTGAGTACCTAGACCGATACTAGCTTGGAGCCTGCATTACTAGTGACGGGAGAGTTGTTGGTGCACTCTCTCGGGACGGGGTCGTGCCAGGTAGGGCAGCCAAGAACATTTTTATGGGGCACCGGACACACCGTTGGTACCCCGTGCTTGTGATGTGAGATGATTATGGAGCGTGGCTCCACGAAAATGTTATGTGATAATGTTGGGCACGGGGGTTACTACCAATCGAGTGGACTCCATGTTAGTGTCGTCTAGGAAAAGGTAGTGATCGGGTGCTTACCCCGGGTACTTGAGGTACTGCGGGTCGTGGCTGACATGGAAGTTTCCCCGGATCTTGTGGGTACAGTGTGCAACCTCTGCAGAGTGTAAAACTATTCGAATAGCCGTGTCCACGGTCAAGGATAGTTGGGCGGTGCTGCTTAGACTATGTCCATATGTTTCTGACAAACAACGCCGTTTGGTGATATTGATGATGTGACTCGTGAGGAAGTCACGATGAGCTTGAGCATGAGTTGTTCATAACTCTTTCTCGATGTTGATGTCTGTAACCTCCTGATGCTTGCTGCAAACGCATTCCTGTCCTTGATAAATGTTGATCATACTTACATGAGAAAAACTGGCTTTCCGCAACAATGCCAATTAAGCAGTAGAGCTTTGCATAATTATTTTGTTATCACTCTTGGGTTGCTTGCGAGTACATTCAAAGTACTCATTCGCTTGCCACTAGTTATTTTATTGGCCAGGCATGAAAGAACATGATGCGATGGAGAATACTTCGGCGACGAACATGCGAACTAGGACGCCTTCCCAGTCAGAATGCCTGTAGGGTTAAGGCAGATGGCATGGGTCCGAGTTGTTATTGAAGATTTCCGCTGCGATGATATACTCAAGACTTGACCATAATGGTCCTACTTGTGTAAAACAGTATGTATGGATGTAAGACTCTTGTTATTCAGCTTCTGTGTGTTCAGTGAGCATTGATCTCTGGGATCACTGTACACGTGCATTCGGTGATCACGACTTATGAGTCGGGGTCCCCACAGAGCTGGTATCAGAGCCATCCTGACTGTAGGAAGCCTTAGTTAGCATGGTCGTTAGTTAGGGTAAAACTATTTCCAAAACTACTACTAGTTTTCAAAACTATCTGTACTTCTCTTCCCTTCTCAGTTTTTCAAAAACTAAGGTATACTTTCCTTATTGGTTTCTTCCCCTTCAAAACCTTTGGTCGCTAGAACCCTTACGCCCCTGACCACTGGATTCCTTGTAATCCTCGTGGATAATCTGGAAGGAAGATGCCTTGCCAGACATTCACCCACATCTCCTGAACATAAGATTGGCGACAACACAACAAGACGATACCAACAGAAGATACATCCTCGAGGAATGAGGACATGAAGACCCAGGAGATGGCGACACCCTTGACACTGCTCCAAGATGATGCAACCTTAGCCTACGACGATCAGGGCATAGGTTATGCAAGATCATGATATACATCGCTAATAGGGTAACCCTGTCACTACCGTTGTTGTATCGGCAACCACCGGTGGATGAGAACCTAGCCATTTGGTCCGCCTCACTATAGTGAGCAGGAAAACGGTTCTCTTCATCCCCCGCTCTCGGTGACGATATTGTTAACAATGTGTCCGATAGATTAGGCCTCTATTATGCCTTGTTAATGTCATTGCATAAAGGAGTGCCACCTGGAACCGCCAACACCTTAAAAAGGCAAAAGTGATCGTCATGATTAAGAAGACAAGAGAAGATCAAGTCAATGCCAGCCACAAGGAGCCACCTTCACCCCACCACCTCATCAGGAGAGAAGTTGTTGAAGATTCTTCAGGCTCAACCCAGATTGTTTCATCGAACAACTACAAGAGACGTAGCAACACCTGAGGAAAACTCAGAAGACTGCATGAGGCACAAGGCACGACTACTGAGTCCGAGAACCCCTAGGGTAGGATGAGTCGTGTACCCCCTATGCGCAGTCGAGTCCGTATGATAGTTCGAATAGTACCATGATTGTGTGTTGCTTGTTTTTATTTGTTTGTGTTTGATATAGGTCGCACTTTTGCCCTAGGCGACAAGTATGCGACTATATCACCTTCCTCACCTTGTTTCTTTTGTTTGGCCCTCTTTGCGCCTGTTTGTTTGCACTAGCACTATAGAACCCCCTTTAGGCATTCCCCTCCTCTATGCTACTTTTCCCTCTCATCTCTCTCCTCAACTGAAGACAAGCAAGACAATATGCACCAAGGATTCCACCTCGGTGACCAACAAGCACTGAAGACTTTTGCTACAACCTCCTCGACCAAGTACAACCCCGTATGTTTACACCTCAAGACTAGAACCCTATCCCTAGACCCTATAGGACTTCACGAGATACCCCAGCTCGAATCCTTAACCATGTGCTTAACCCACAGAATTGCAAGAGAACCTGTTAAGCCTCCGTAACCTTGCCTATCACTAGGTTCATTATGGAACTAGTGGACATAGTGAACGAGCACATTATCATTCTAAGATAGCACCAAAACTGATGATGCCATAGGGTGGACCAATTTAAGGATATAGGATCAGAGGACAAATGACTTGGTGAGTTTATATCAATAACTATGAGGAATTACCTGAGACTCCTTGGTGGATTATAAGGCTACCTTGTGGGTAGATGAACTTGGTGGGATCATGAGTATAGATTAGCATATCTTTCATTACCCCTGGGTAAATTGAATTTAATAGAACAATTATGATCGCAAGTTGAATTCTTGGAAGTATGAGGATTTGACTTAGCCAGGGGATATTGATAGGAGATAGTTGACATTATGATAATGACTTTGGGGAAGCATGTAGGAATTCTCGTTGGACATGAGATTTGGATTTAAGTAGGTAATTCTAGTTGAGTATAGATGATGAGTGAGTCTACATGGTTCGGAGTAAATTGGATTTAGACTGATGATCTCTATCATGATACCATGTTTCTTGGAGGACAATAAACTAGGAGATTGGATTAACTGTCGGAGTTGACATAAACTTGACCTTGGAGGTTACTTGATCATGATAATGGAAATTGGTGGACTAACTATAGTAGAGGTAGCCTTTTCAAGTATTTGGGGATTATAAGGACTTTAGAAGATCATGTGGAACACCATAAACATTGGATTTGTAGAAATTAATGGATTGTGTAGTGATTGATGGAAGTTAGTGGGCTGCTGGAGTTGATTCATAGGAAGGAAACAAGATCTTGGAGTGGCTTACGACGTGTTTCCTTAGGATAGAGATGCACTACCTTGGACCTTGGAAAAATGGGCTGAGCACTTGGATTTTCATGTTTAATTGAAGCTTAGTAGCTTGTATGCTCTACCCATTGATTTTTACATAGGGATAGCCATACATATGATTTTGGGGATCGTAGACATATATGATTTTGTTAGACCTCCT
This sequence comes from Triticum dicoccoides, assembly GCF_002162155.2. Lineage (NCBI taxonomy): Eukaryota > Viridiplantae > Streptophyta > Magnoliopsida > Poales > Poaceae > Triticum > Triticum dicoccoides. The sequence goes on from NC_041389.1 coordinate 167,498,638, forward strand.
CTCGGAAGCCATGAGGATATGAATAACATGAGTAATGATTGGAGTTGACCTATACGAGTTGATTCTTTTGGTAATATGAGGTGAAGACTAGGTAGAAGTATTGGCATCTCAGAAACTGTGCTCAAGGATGGGATGATAAACATTCACTCGCACACTAGAATCCTTGAAACCCTTATGCCTTAACAAGCCACATCATGGTCGGATCATGACCTTGGGCCTTGACTCTAGGTCGAGAAGACCCTACCAATACTCAACCGTGACCACCACCGATACCCCAACCTATACCATATGCACCACGTGGGCAACTCTTCACGGAGTACTCGAACAAGTTGGTCGTCATCGTTCTTTGATGACATACTTGCCTACCCGAAGACGGAAGAAGAACCATTCAGCTGGTTAGGGAACATCTGAAGATCGCCATGTCAAGGAGGAAGAACTATACCAACCATCATCGTCAAGAAGTGAACTTCCTTGTCAAGGACCGTGCATATCTACAAACCACTCCTCTCAAGGAACCAAGCATTTCCATGACAAGGAGACCCACACCAAGATTCATCGGCCCCCTTCGTGATCACTCCAAGATTTAACAACCCCCTCTGAGATCACTACAAGACGAATAGAAGACAGTTACCAGCTGGAGTTGCCACCTGAGTTACCCGATGTGCACAATGATTTCCACGCATCACAACCCCGGAAGTGTTTCCAACTTCTTGACTTGCCCGATCTCTACGAGGACATTGACCACCGAGCCATCGACCCCTAGTCCAACCTGACCTAACGCGAGAGACCCCTCAGCAACCTGGATCAACCGAGAGCGTCATACACGAAGCCACACCATCAAGTACTTCAAGCTCAATGGAGCACCACTCGAAAGCAGAAGCAGTATGAGGACGTGAAGACTACCCCAGGCCCAAGTTTCCGTACCCTTTTCCGCGCCTAGTTTGGGAATCTCGGGGACGAGATTCTTGTAAGGGGGGTAGGTCTGTCACACCCTGATTTTCATGGCATAACATTTAAGATGATAAATCATGATAAAATGTGGTTTGACAAAAACTTTTGAGTGTTTTGGACCTTGCCTTGATTGGATTTTGTCTGTTGTTTGCAAGTGCTCTAAAAATAAAATAAATCCTCCAACTCTTATACTCCTTCTCCTTGATCCAGAAACCTTTCCCAATGATCATGCCATGTCTATAGGACATAAAAATAATTTCTTGCAAAAATAATTTGGCCAAATAGTATTTTCAAAAAGTAGTTTTTGAAAAAACCCTGAATTGAGATTTGCACTGCAAGTACTTAATTAAGGGTAGTAAAAATCTTTCTAAAAATATATTTGACTCCTATTAGATATAGGATACCCAGAAACCACAAAAATATAATTTTTAAAGTTATTTTCCTATTTTATTTAAAAGCTTTTTCTTAATGCCAGAAATGGTCTTTAATAGGGAAAAATTATTTTATTGCTTCAAAAATATTTTACAAAATTTAGGGAAACTCATAGGACATATATTGTCCATATATAAGAGTTTCAACACATGGTCATGTTCAAAATATTGGTCAAATCCCTCAAAAACCCTTTCTGGATATTTCAAGCTTTTGAAATATTTACAAAGGAAATATTCTCCAAAAATTCCAAGAAAATTCTAGCATGTCACATATGACATATTAGATGATCTTGACAAGTCTGATGACTTGGAGAACAGTATAACATCATCAAATACCCTCAAAACCATTTCTGTCCATTTTGAAGTTTGAGCAACTTCACATTGCCAAACATTTCCAAATGTTCTCAAACCTTGTGAACATGCTCAAATGCTTTAATTGTTCATCTAGACCAAGTGGCACAAGTTGGAGAACAAGTTATATTGATCAAAGTGCCCCAAAACCCTTCCTGTCCAGAACCAAATTTGAACAACTCTACATTGGCAACTTTCTCCTTTTGATCTCAACTTTTTTGGGCATGTTCTGAACCTCAAATGATGACACTACACCAAGTGGTTCATCAAGGAGAATTGATTTGCATGACCAAATCTTGGTAAAGCCATTTCTGCTAATTTCTAGGGTTTACCAAAGTTGCATTGTCAACTTCCTCCAAATGAGCTCCAACTTGGTGATCAACCCCATTTCTATATGACACTTGATCCTGTTAATCTTCATATCAATTGGAATCCATTTGCTTTCCCAAACCACCATCAAACACCTTCTGGCACAAATTTAAAATGCTTGTTTTAGCCATTTCCACACATCTCCATCTGGTTCTCCTCTACCTCCTGCATCTTTCCCTGCCCGAGAAGCCATGATGAAGGGGGTTAAAAGTCCTTTTTCCCCCTCTAGACAGCAGCCTTCCTCCCATTTTCTCACCTCTCTCTCACTCCTGGCAAGCCCCAGGGTATCCAATGCATTTTCCCACATTGTTTACTCCCCGGTGCAGCCACTAGACACAAGTGGACACACGAGTGCGCGCGCAAAAGCCACGCATGCCGGCAAAAGACGCGCTCTGGAGCACGCTACCGTGATCTCGACCGTTGACACGGCGCTCCCGTCCACCTCGAGCCTCCCCCTCGCGCCAGTCGAGGTGCCTCGGCGTCCGCAACACGCTACGCGGTCGGCCCCCTCCTCTCTCCTCCTCCCCGCGCCTCCGTGCTAGCAAACAGAGGCCGCCCGAGCGCGCCAATGGTGTGGCTCACACGCGCGCGTCTCTGACCTCTCCCCACTCCCTATCTCTATCTCTCCCGACATAGTCGACGTCCAGGAACACCCTAGACACGCCCACACGATCCCCCGTGGCTTGCAGCGATGGCAACAGCCTCGCAGGCGCACGGCCCCGCTGTGCACCTCGCCCCCTTCTATTTAAGGCCACCCCCGAGTCTCCTCTCTACTCCTTTGCCTCTCTCTCCCTCCCAGCAACCGTCTGGGCCAACTCGTTCTTCCTCCCATGCCCTCCATCCACCACCATGGCCGGAGCCTTGCCGTCGACCTTCGCCTAAATTCGCGCCCACCATTCCTCCTCCTCCCCTCTAGACCGCACTAAAGCACCTCCACCACCACCGTGAGCCTCTCCCGTGCTTCTCCCTCTCCTTCCCATGGCCGCGCTATCGAGTTCCATCACCATCGCCGGCCTCGCTGCTGCGGCCGATGATGTGCTCGCGTCCGGCCACCCCTGTGGTCGTGGCGCACCTCGTCGGATGCGCCGCTCTCCCCTAATCCCGCCGGTGTGCTGGGCGTCGCCGGAGGTGACCGGAGCCACCGGAACGGGCGCCGGAAAGCGCTCGGCCCCGCCTCCTCTGCCTCCTTCGTCGCGCGCGGGAGGAGGGAGACGACCCTGCAGGTGGACCCCGTAGGTCAGTGACCCCGTCAGTGGGCCAATCCGTTTAAGTGGAGGCGTATTCCGCGAGGCCGCCTTCGACGTGGCCTCCCAGCGAGCGCGCGCGAGAGGCTGGGCCAGGCCCAGTGCACTGCCCCGCTAAATCTCGCCCAGTGCACGCTGCTGCCTCCCTAGATCCAGCCCATTTAGGTAAATCCCTTTCCTTTTTATTTTTTTGTGGATTGGTAAAATTCATAGAATATTCAAATTAACTCCAAATTTGATGATTCAAATTTCTAGTAGTTTCTAAAATCATGCCCTACCACATGGTGCTATTTCCACATTTTTACAGAAGCTTTTTCTTCACAAACATTTATCAAATCTTGTTTTTCCTATTTCTGTGATAAACTTTAGAAAATCACAGAGAGTCCATTTTTGATCCAAATGCCATGATTCAAGATCCTATATACTTCTAAGTTCATAACTTAGTTTTTCAACATTTTTCTTAATACTTTCTGTGCCACACAATATAATGAGCCATTTCTTCATATTTGTCAAACTTTGCAAATCCATAGAATATTCATTTGAACTCCAAATCTAGTGAAACCAAATCCTAAATGCTTCTAAAATCATCCTTTGTTAAATGGGTATCTTTGCCCATTTTCCAAAAATATATTTCTGTACACTTCTTGCAAATCCATAAACCTCCTGATTCCATCATATTGAAATGTTCAAAGATGTCCATTGATCAAATCCTAATGTAACCACTTTGGTCATCCCTCATATGACCAGAGGTATCCCAGAAAGTCCAACTCATATTTTTAGAGCACTTTTATTTCCTGCCTTGTTGTGTTTCTTATTATGGTTGCTTTCGACGATAGTTGACGAAGTAGACAAAATGCTCGGAGTTGGACCAGAGATATTTGAAGACCTCGAAGACTCTATTAAAACAGGCAAGCAACCCTTTGAGCATGATGAACCCTTTTTATCATAGTAACATTTCTTTCCGTGATTGTTGAATGCATGATATCTTGAATGGCAACCTTGCTAGGTTTGCCTTCGTTGCATACCCCGTTGATACTTGCATTGATCATGACTCTATCCTTGTTTAGAGTTGTGTTGGGGGGTTGTAGAAATATGCTATAGTTGTTGGCTGAGCAAAATGGGTCGGGGTTATGCATGGGAAGAAACCAAGTGTGGTTTGACATACTTGCAAATAGCCCAGTGGGTGCCACTAATGCCCCTGGGAGATGATGATGAACTAGGTCACTACTTGGGGGAGAGGTAGTGTACCGAGGCTTGATGAAAGTGTTGTTTACAGAGACGGATTAGATTTAAGATTTGTCGACTGTCCCAACCTTACATGCGCAACCACTCTACCCTTATATGGGAAAGGGCATTATTGAGTACCTAGACCGATACTAGCTTGGAGCCCGCATTACTAGTGATGGGAGAGTTGTTGGTGCACTCTCACGGGACGGGGTCGTGCCGGGTAGGGCAGCCAAGAACATTTTTATGGGGCACCGGACACACCGTTGGTACCCCGTGCTTGTGATGTGAGATGATTATGGAGCGTGGCTCCACGAAAATGTTATGTAATGTTGGGCACGGGGGTTACTACCAATCGAGTGGACTCCATGTTAGTGTCGTCTAGGGAAAGGTAGTGATCGGGTGCTTACCCCGGGTACTTGAGGTACCGCGGGTCGTGGCTGACACGGAAGTTCCCCGGATCTTGTGGCTACAGTGTGCAACCTCTGCGGAGTGTAAAACTATTCGGATAGCCGTGTCCACGGTCAAGGACAGTTGGGCGGTGCTGCTTAGACTATGTCCATATGTTTCTGACAAAGAACGCCGTTTGGTTATATTGATGATGTGACTCATGAGGAAGTCACGATGAGCTTGAGCATGAGTTGTTCATAACTCTTTCTCGATGTTGATGTCTGTAACCTCCTGATGCTTGTTGCAGACGCATTCATGTCCTTGATAAATGTTGATCATACTTACATGAGAAAAACTAGCTTTCCGCAACAATGCCAATTAAGCAGTAGAGCTTTGCATAATTATTTTGTTATCACTCTTGGGTTGCTTGCGAGTACATTCAAAGTACTCATTGGCTTGCCACTGGTTATTTTATTGGCCAGGCATGAAAGAACATGATGTGATGGAGAATACTTCGGCGATGAACATGCGAACTAGGACGCCTTCCCAGTCAGAATGCCTGTAGGGTTAAGGCAGATGGCATGGGTCCAAGTTGTTATCGAAGATTTCCGCTGCGATGATATACTCAAGACTTGACCATAATGGTCCTACTTGTGTAAAACGGTATGTATGGATGTAAGACTCTTGTTATTCAGCTTCTTTGTGTTCAGTGAGCATTGATCTCTGGGATCACTGTACACGTGCATTCGGTGATCACGACTTATGAGTCGGGGTCCCGACACTAAGGCCCTTGCCTTGATTCTTCCTATGATTGTGTGTCGATGCTCACATCAGCTCCGTTGTGGACCGTCAGATCCTTTGTTGAATTATCAATCCGACAGTGTCCTTTGTATACAAAAACCTCGAGAATTTCTTTCCCTGATACATAATGCCATCGGTAAATTCTATTCACTGATATGGACAACGACGCTCTGCTTTCGAGCTTGAGTTATTTATTTCTGAACTTTGTAGTATATGTTCCTAAGATACCCGATGGGTTGGACCAATGCCTTCCCTACTCTGTGCAAACCCGAGAGTTTTCACGAGTCATATTCTCCTGGTGATTTACCAGATAAAATTTCAATACTACAACTCCATCGAAAATGAGAAGTGAATGATATGTTATGCAGTGGAGAAGTGGGAGTCGACCTTGAACTTTGTGTTCATGCCCATGGAAACGATGTAGCTCGTATCATTAAACCTTCTCTTCAAATAAATATTTCCTTGATATAAGTTTATCTTATGTCTGGGATCTGGCATTTTGCAATCGTTGTTCTGGCCATATTCTCCTTTTAAATAACATTTCTCGGACAAGTTGAAGTACTTGTCTTCTGAGAATCATTGCACCTGTCCAACCTTTACTTTGATCTACCGTCGAGTATTACACTTCGGTATCTCAAGAATACCCCAGAACTACTTAACTTCTTATGAGTTCTTCATCAACTATTATTCTTGCTGATTCCATTTTTCCAACGGGTTCTGAGTTGTTAGAATCCCTTAAGGACACCGACAACTGAATCGAGTCTGCAGTGCGATTCAACAACTCTTAGTAATCTTCATTGCTTACGAGTTTGTACTCGATCGTGTCATTCCCAGCTGATTGACTACAACATCATCGTCAGGCTGACTGCTTGACCATTCTACCTATGTCCTTCATCCTCGGGACACAATCCCGACAGTGCTCTAAGCTTACATTGAACTTTCACCATCATATTGTTTGTCTTGAGAGACAACTCTAAATTCTGAGATGGCATCTTATCTATAGTTATAATAGTTTTTTCTTCACCATTCCCTTGGCTTGATGTCGTCGCCGAGCGATTGCATCTTCAAGGAGACTCTCGACAAAATTTGTCGTGATCATCATCAACATTTTAACTCCTTCCAGGATACCAATCAAATTCATGATGAGAAATACCATCCTTGCCCTCGATGAATTGTGTTGTCATCGACCACTTTATTGCCTTCCCTCAAACACAAACTTGTTCGTGTTTTGTGTTATACCTTGAGATTCTTTCTATCCAGTATTTGTTCTCCTTTACCTTGGAGTATTACCATATTTTATGTCAAGAATATTGTGAGAATTTCACCACCTCTTAAGAATTCTTGGTATAGTAATACTTCTTGCCATCTCCGCTCATTCCTGGGTCCCCGTGTTGATTTTAACCGGGATACCAACACGTGAACCGTGCTGCTTGGATTCTGTACTTCTAGCAACCCTATTGCTTTGAAGTAAATGGTCGATAGTTTCACTCTAAGTCTATTGCTTATTGAATCATCATTCAAACATTGATCGTGCTACCTAGTCCAGATTTTCGGGTGCCCTCTTCTATCATTGTTAAATTGTGTATGTTTTCCTCAAGCATACATCATTACATCATTTGATCTGACAAATGTTATCTCCTTGTTCACATAAGTGTGGAAATCCATCTTTTGGGAATCTCAATGAATTGTCGCTGAGTCCATCAGCCACCTGCTAACCCTCTCCTTGATTTAATGATGAACTCTTGTTTCGGAACTTGCTTCCATGGTACATTTCCTGAGAATCTTACGATGTCTTCTCGTCAATTTGTGTCGCGCCTTTTTCTTCTCAGACATCCTGGGTCTAAGGTATCCTGACCCCAATCAGATCTAAATCTCGGTTAGATATGATGGTTGGAACATATGTCCAAGAGTTATATCATTGGTCTTTATAAGACCCGGTAAGGTGATGTCATCCTAGCACACCTGACCGGAGGACCTAGTGTTATAGTTTCCTTTTTAACAAGGTTAACCATTTTTCCATGAGGAAATTGGATGCCTTGTTTAATAAGTTTATCCTAATGGATCCTTTGTGTATCCAAAGTCCGACCTTTGCTTGAAGACCATGTCAATGCTATCTCGAAGCATGTCTGTGGTACTCTGTTCATCAACAAGAACATTTGAAGCACAATGCTAAATTCTCTTTATCAATTATCCAAACACTGTTGTATGGGTAACGTCATGAAATTCCTCTCCCTTTACCACAATGGTTCTCTACTTTCTATCCTGTCATGGATATCATGCCCCGCTTGTCGTTGGGAAGGATATACCCCTGAAATATGTGTGTATACACATTTTCCTCCCCATTGTTCTGATTAAACCTGGTAATCACCTTTCCTTTCCATTGGTTTGTGTAACCCTTCTTGTGATCTATATTATATAAGCAGTAGTATTCTTTTGCTTATGTAAAACACCTTTGTGTACAACCATGTCAGTAAGGCCCTGTTTCTTTTGTTGATAGCATTTTGGTAACCACCGATGGACGAGAACTTTGCCTATTGGTCCGCCTCGTTCAACGAGCAAGAAAATCGTTCTCTTCGTCCCTCGCCCTTGGTACCGATGTTGTTGCCGACATAACCGACAGACTATCCTCTGACTTTCCATGCTTACATGGTCGTGCAAGACGTCGCCGCCCTTCCTACTGTTAATCCACATGGTGGGCCCATAACCCACAGTTTCACGGGATCGAAACCTGACTCTCCTGTACACCCCCTGTTTCCAAAGTTATTCCTCGCGCTTGGCTTCGTATGTGCTTCACGAACTAAATTCTATACCATTAATCATTCTGGAATCAAACACCATGTTATTCTCATTGTTCAAACCCCCATTCCAGCTTTTGTCTAGTCATCGAATGATTGCCTACCCGTTTGAAACTTTGGTGCCATCGTATATTGCACTCAACGAATTCACTAAATTACAACTCGTGGGGTACCTCGTGTATTTCCCATTGAGTTCACCGTCAGATGCCCAGCTTTGTGGAGATGCGTTCTTTCGGAGTTTTTCCCCTTGGTCGCGTTCGTAGGACGATGGAGATCCCGAAGAAAGGATGACGCCTTGATGATGGTGACTTGAACCAGAGAAATGAAGACATCAATGTACTGGATCAGCCTCTTCGAGAAGAGCAAGCCAGAATGAGAAGATCCACTAGATTCGTTACCAAGCCTTCCCCCCTTTCACTACCTCTTAAATCTCGGGACGAGATTTCTTGTAGTGGAGGAGAATTGTGACACCCGGGTATTTAGGCTAAAGTATTCCCCTGTTAATGATGCCATGTCACCTTGATTACTGTTGCTAATCTCGCGTTAGTTCAAAACCGATTCAAAATCCAAATTCAAAAACAAGTCAAACAATTAAAGTTTTCAAAAGTCAAAACTAAAATGTTCTTATTGTGACAAATAATTCATGAGATATATTGGTGGAGAAACCAAGTCTTTATAAAATGTTTAAAAGCACTAAACTAATTAAATCAGTAGCTAAAACCATTAATTAAATTCCTTTTATATTTTGTAAAGTACTAAACTACATTATTTTGGGATGTAACTTTTTGTGGTTGTGACATAGGTTGTAGCATCAAATTAGGTGCCACTTTGGTCTTTTACTAAAACTAAAATAATTAGGAACTCAAAGAGAGGGAAAATAAATAAAATAGAAAGAATAAAAAAACAAAACTAACTAAAAAGACAAGAGGAAAGC
>NC_041389.1:167508885-167516940 GCF_002162155.2 Triticum dicoccoides
AGCGTGCGCGATGAGCCCACGCGCCCGTCGCCTTGGCCGTCCGGCCCTGCTTCCCTCGGCCGCTCCTTCCTCGCTGTCGCGGTTGCCCTGTCCACCGTGCCCCGCGCCTCCGACTGCCTCGTTTCCCTGCGGCCCGTTCGAGGTTGGCATCCACCGCCGCCGCGCTGGCCCCGCCTCCCCTGCTCCGGCCACCTCGGCCATGGCCTCGCCCCTCTCCTGGCGTCACTGCTAGCCGTTGGCCTCGCGTGCCCCGCGGTCTGCACCGGCCGCCCGTGCGCCTGCTGGCCTCGCCCGGGGCCAGTCGCCCGCGCCCAGCCGCCAGCGCTTGCGTGCGTCGTGCGCACCTCGCGCCTGTTTGGGCTACGCCTGCACCCAGCGCCTGCTAACCCGCTATGGCCCCTGTGCCACTAGACAACGGGGCCCAGCCCCCAGAATGTTTTTGTAAAAAAAAGGAATTAAAAATATATATAACAAATAAAATATTAATTAATTAATTAATTAATTAACTTAATTAATCTTGATTAGATTAACCTAATCACTTAGGTTAATTAATTAATCTGTTAGGTTAATTAACACTCATTGACAGCTGGGACCCACATGTCAGATTGACCCAGTCAACACCCTGTTATCTGCTGATGTCATCATGACGTCAGCATACCCTATTCTGGATAATGTTAGAATTAAATAATTAAATAAATTCTAAAAATGATTAAATCTTTTAAAATTAATATAAAATAAACCGTAGCTCGGATGGAAAAACTTTGTACATGAAAGTTGCTCAGAACGATGAGACGAATCCGGATATGCAGCCCGTTCGTCCGCCACACACCCCTAGCATAGCAAACACGCAACTTTCCCCCTCCGGATCATCTGTCCGAAAACGCGAAACACTGGGAATACTTTCCCGAATGTTTCCCCCCTTCGTCGGTATCACCTACTACCGCGTTAGGGCACACCTAGCACCGCGTATTGCCATGTTACGCTTTGTGATGCTTTGTTATTTATTGTGTTCCCCCTCCGTTACTTCTTTCCGGTAGACCCCGAGACTGCCGGCGACCCCAGTTCGACTATGGAGTTGACGACCCCTCCTTGCCAGAGCAACCAGGCAAGCACCCCCCCCCCCTTGATCACCATATATCGCCTATTCTTCTCTCTATTACTTGCATTAGAGTAGTGTAGCATCTTACTGTTCGGTTACTCCTATTCTGTTGCATAGCCTGTCATTGTTGCTACATTCATTGATACCTTACCCGCAATCCTAAATGCCTAGTATAGGATGCTAGTTTATCATCATTGGCCCTACATTCTTGTCAGTCTGTCTTGCTATACTATCTGGCCGTGATCACTCGGGAGGTGATCATGGGTATATACTATACATATATACATACTATACAGATGGTGACTAAAGTCGGGTCAGCTCGTTGAGTACCCGCAAGTGATTCCGATGTGGGGGCTGGAAGGACAGGTGGCTCCATCCCGGTAGAGGTGGGCCTGGGTTCCCGATGGCTCCCGACTATTACTTTGTGGCAGAGCGATAGGGCAGGTTGAGACCACCTAGGAGAGAGGTGGGCCTGGCCCTGGGCAGCGTTCGCGGTTACTTCATAATAACATGCTTAACGAGATCTTGGTATTTGATCTGAGTTTGGCCACTGGCCTATACGCACTAACCAACTACGCGGGAAAGATCTGGGCACTCGACATCGTGGTATCAGCCGAAGCCTTCGTGACGTCAGCGACTGAGCGGCGCGCGCCAGATTGGAAAGTAAGCCTGCTCTTGTATTAAGGGGGCTAGTTCTGCTTCCGGCCGCCCTCGCATCATGCAGGTGTCCAATGGGCGATGGGCCCAGACCCCTGCGCCATAGGATTTAGACTGGCGTGCTGACCTCTCTGTTGTGCCTCGGTAGGGTTGCGACGTGTTGATCTTCCGAGGCCAGGCATGACCCAAGAAAGTGTGTCCGGCCAAATGGGATCAAGCGTGTTGGGTTATGTGGTGCACCCCTGCAGGGAAGTTTTATCTATTCGAATAGCCGTGTCCCTCGGTAAAAGGACGACCCAGAGTTGTACCTTGACCTTATGACAACTAGAACCGGATACTTAATAAAACACACCGAGACAAGTTCCATAGACAACCCGGTGATCGCCTTTCCACAGGGCGACGAGGGGAGGATCACCGGGTAGGATTATGCTATGCGATGCTACTTGGAGGACTTCATTCTACTCTCTTCTACATGCTGCATGACGGAGGCTACCAGGAGCGTAGTCTTCGATAGGACTAGCTATCCCCCTCTTATTATGGCATTCTGCAGTTCAGTGCACCGATATTGCCTCTTTATACATATACCCATGCATATGTAGTGTAGATCCTTGCTTGCGAGTACTTTGGATGAGTACTCACGGTTGCTTTTCTCCCTCTTTTCCCCCTTTCCCTTCTACCTGGTTGTCGCAACCAGATGCTGGAGCCCAGAAGCCAGACGCCACCGTCGACGATGACTCCTACTACACCGGAGGTGCCTACTACTACGTGCAGGCCGTTGGCGACGACCAGGAGTAGTTTAGGAGGATCCCAAGCAGGAGGCCTGCGCCTCTTTCGAACTGTATCCCAGTTTGTGCTAGCCATCTTATGGCAACTTGTTTAACTTCTGTCTGTACTTAGATATTGTTGCTTCCGCTGACTTGTTTATGTCGAGAACTTGTATTCGAGCCCTCGAGGCCCCTGGCTTGTAATATGATGCTTATATGACTTGTTTTACTTTTAGAGTTGTGTTGTGATATCTTCCCGTGAGTCCCTGATCTTGATCATACACGTTTGCGTGCATGATTAGTGTATGATTGAATCGGGGGTGTCACAGGTCTACCAAATATAATGGGACAAAAGTCATCTTGTGGGGAAACAAGAACAAGAAAATCAGCAGGATATTTAACTTTCCCACACAAGACTTCAACATCTCTAACAATCCCAATTGGTGAAATAGTATCTCTATTGGCAAGATTAATTGTAACATCAATTTGTTCTATCTCAGCAGGTGCAATATCATGCATAATTTCTTTGTATAAGGAATGAGGTATCGCAGTAGCACTAGCACCCATATCACATAAACTATGATAACAATGATCTCCTATTATAACAGAAATAACAGGCATGTCTACAACAGGTCTATGTTTCTTAGCATCGGGTCTAGCAATTCTAGCAGCTGCATCATAGAAATAAATAACATGCCCATCAATATTATCAGCCAAGAGATCGTTAACCATAGCAATGCTAGGTTCAACTTTAATTTGTTCAGGTGGTGTATATGTTCTAGTATTACTCTTACGAACTATAGTTGAAGCTTTAGCATGATCCTTTATCCTTACAAGGAAAGGTGGTTTCTCGATATAAGTACTAGGAACAATAGGATCGTCATAAGTGATAGTTTTTTCTTCAACTTTAATAGGTGCAACTACTTTTACTTCAGCGGGAGGATTATATCTAAACCACTTCTCCTTAGGGAGGTCAACATGAGTAGCAAATGATTCACAAAAAGAAACTACTATCTCAGAGTCAAGTCCATATTTAGTGCTAAATTCACGGAAAACATCGGTATCCATAAAAGATTTAACACAATCAAACTTAGGTGTCATACCTGACTCCTTACCTTCATCGAGATCCCAATCTTCAGAGTTGCGTTTACTTCTTTCCAATAAATCCCATTTGAATTCAATAGTCTTCATCATAAAAGACCCAGCACAAGAAGTATCGAGCACGGAGCGATTGTTGAGAGAAAGCCGAGCATAAAACTTTTGAATAATCATTTCCCTTGAGAGCTCATTATTGGGGCATGAATATAACATCAACTTAAGCCTCCCCCAAGATTGAGCGATGCTTTCTCCTTCGCGAGGCCAAAAATTATATATATAATTACGATCACGATGAACAAGATGCATAGGATAAAACTTGTGGTGAAATTCCAATTTCAATCGTTTGTAGTCCCATGATCCCATATCATCACATAGCCTATACCATGTCAATGCATCTCCCTTCAAAGATAAAGGGAAGACCTTATTCTTGACAACATCGTCCGGCATACCTGCAAGCTTAAATAATCCACAAACTTCATCAACATAGATTATGTGCAAATCGGGATGCAATGTTCCATCTCCTGTAAAATGATTTGCTAGCAGTTTCTCTATCATACCCGAAGGATTTTCAAAGTAAACATTTTCGGTAGGTTCAGTAGGTTGAGGAGCAACTCTTTGCTCTTCTGGTCAGGGTGAAGATACCCCGAACAAGCCCCTCAAAGGATTATGTTCATAGTAACAAGTGACAGTAAATTTCAGCACACTATATAAATGTTTCCTTACCAAGTTCCACTCACCAAAGGCGCTTCACTCCTCGGCAACGGCGCTAGAAAAGAGTCTTTATGACCAACAAGTGTAGGGGATCTATCATAGTCCTTTCTATAAGTAAGAGTGTCGAACCCAACGAGGAGCAGAAGGAAATGACAAATGGTTTTCAGTAAGGTATTCTCTGCAAGCACTGAAATTATCGGTAACAAATAGTTTTGTGATAAGATAATTTGCAACGGGTAACAAGCAATAAAAGTAAATAAGGTGCAGCAAAGTGGCCCAATCCTTTTTGTAGCAAAAGACAAGCCTAGACAAGTTCTTATATAGAGAAAAGCGCTCCCGAGGACACATGGGAATTATCGTCAAGCTAGTTTTCATCACGCTCATATGATTCGCGTTTGTTACTTTGATAATTTGATATGTGGGTGGACCGGTGCTTGGTACTGCCCTTTCTTGGACAAGAATCCCACTTATGATTGACCCCTATTGCAAGCATTCGCAACTATAAAACAAGTATTAAGGTAAACCTAACCATAGCATGAAACATATGGATCCAAATCAACCCCTTACGAAGCACGCATAAACTAGGGTTTAGGCTTCTGTCAGCAACCCATCATCTACTTATTACTTCCCAATGCCTTCCTCTAGGCCCAAATAATGGTGAAGTGTCATGTAGTCGACGTTCACATAACACCACTAGAGGAGAGACAACACATCTCATCAAAATATCGAACGAATACCAAATTCACATGACTACTAATAGCAAGACTTCTCCCATGTCCTCAAGAACAAACGTAACTACTCACAAAGCATATTCATGTTCATGATCAGAGGGGTATTAATATGCATTAAGGATCTGAAAATATGATCTTCCACCAAGCCAACTAGCATCAATACAAGGAGTAATCAACACTACTAGCAACCCATAGGTACCAATCTGAGGTTTTGGTACAAAGATTGGATACAAGAGATGAACTAGGGTTTGAGAGGAGATGGTGCTGGTGAAGATGTTGATGGAGATTGACCCCCTCCTGATGAGAGGATCGTTGGTGATGATGATGGTGATGATTTCCCCCTCCGGAGGGAAGTTTTCCTGGCAGAACAGCTCCGCCGGAGCCCTAGATTGGTTCCGCCAAGGTTCTGCCTCGTGGCGGCGGAGTTTCATCCCGTAAGCTTGCTTATGATTTTTTTTCAGGGTAAAAGCCTTCATATAGCAGAAGATGGCCACCGGAGGCCTGCCAGGGGGCCCACGAGGCAGGGGGCGTGCCCAGGGGGTAGGGCGCGCCCCCCACCCTCGTGGATGGTGGGTGGCACCCCTCAGGTATTTCTTCCGTTCAATATTTTTTATTAATTCCCAAAATGACTTCCGTGTAGTTTCAAGACTTTTGGAGCTGTGCAGAATAGGTCTCTAATATTTGCTCCTTTTCCAGCCCAGAATCCCAGCTGCCGGCATTCTCCCTCTTCATGAAAACCTTGTAAAATAAGAGACAATAGGCATAAGTATTGTGACATAACGTGTAATAACAGCCCATAATGCAATAAATATCGATATAAAAGCATGGTGCAAAATGGACATATCGTCGTGCTGCCCGGGGGGGCATGGATACGATGGGTGCTGGTGCCCGTGAGCTTGATCGAGGGCTCCTCACGAGGATGAAGCCGAAGCACCAGGGTTCGGCGCGGTGCGTGCGCGCGAGAGCAGGCCCAAGGCGCCGTCACCTACCTAGCCCCACACATGAGATCGTGAGAGGGAGTGACGGGCGACTGCCACCTCTCTCATGCCCTTAGGCTAAAACGGCTCAGGAGAAGGAAATGGCTCGAGGAACCAGGGTTCGAAAATACCAAATCCATTGAAAGGTCACTAAAAAACTGCAAGCAACTTTGGAAAGCAAATGAACAGCCGTGTCCGGCACCTAATCTAGTCTTCTCACCAGCGCGGAACTAAGTGCTACCACTAAGACGTGGGAGGGAGCCCCCATGAGGCCCTAGGGCGACTCTCAGGAGACTCCGGGGCAAGTACAGCCCCACTCATTATTACGTGAGAGTGTCACGAGCGGAGACCTTCACAGGCCGGAGCCTTTCTTCAGGGGTAGAACTTCCGGAGGTGCTGGATGTTCCAGGCGTTCGGGATGGGGACCCTGTGAGAGCCTGGTTTTTGCCCTCTTTTCTTTGCCTGATTTTCAGTTGGTTTGAATTTGAAATTTGGAGTTTTGAATCTTTTCATATGGACTTAACCACTTGGGTACCCCTTGGCTTTCACCCAAGTATCCCATTTCCCTCCCTAACTATCATTCCCTCTCTGGTTGAACTCAAAATGTTATATGGAATTTTTTCTTAAATGAAAAATATTCATTTCCCTCTCTTAAACCCTAGCTAGCTTAATGTGCTCCAAAGTAACCCAATTTTTTCTTGCCCACAAAAATCTGAGAAAATTCACAAATATTCTTTGAACCCTAGGGCACCTTCCTGAGCAAAAATATTTCATCACTTTTTGGAATATTTTTGCTACATAAAATATTTTCTGATCTGGACAGAAATGGTAGTTTCTACAGCAACTACCATTTTACTTGCTCCATTGTGGCTGATTTTTCTTGTGCATCATCACCTTAGTAGATGATTGCTAGCCTCCAAAGCTCAGCCCCCAACTCCCAGTAGTTTGACCATAGTAAGCTCTCAAAGTTACTGATCAGAAACTTACCAGGTGTGTGAAATCTTTTCTACTGCACCTGAGACCAAACCCAAGTGTGGTAACCTTCAAAACTATCATGAACAACAAGCCAGACATGAACTTTGGACTTAGGTCGGCCTGAGGGCAAAGTTCACACGGTGACCGCGTTCGTCCAGGCGTGCAGGCATGCAGCCGACGAGCTCTGAGTGCCGCCGAGCGCTCTGTTGCGCGCGTGCTCGCTTCCCCGCCTGCCTAAGCGTGCCAAACTTCGCCACAATCAACGTCTCGACCTTCTTAACTCCCTCCTGGCGCTCACCGATGCTGGAGCTCGCCGCAGCAAGCACGGGCGTGGTCCGGCCAATGTAACAGTGTGGTGCGCACTGTGCTCGTCGTCACCCCAGTGCCCCTGTGCTCGTCCCCGTTCGCCCACAGTCCCCGTGTGAGCTGCGTCTTCTTCTCCCTCTCTCTCTGATGTTGTTCGCCGCCAGGCGCCGTGTCCAGGTGTCCACTGGCGAAACACGATCCCCCCTCGATGCTCGGCTATAAATAGAGCCATCCCCAGCCTCCTCGAGCATCATCCACCACTCCCACACACTCCACAAACTCATAGATAGCCGTAGCCCGGCCGGACAGGCCGCGGGCCGCCATCCCCGAGCTCGAGCTCGCCTGCGATCCCCTAGGGTCGTCTCTGTAGCTCTAGCCCCTCCCAGGCATGGGTAACCCTTCCAGGGCCTCCGCCACTCTCCGGTGGTGCTGTTCCGCCTGGTTGGAGCCCCTGGAGTCACCTCTGTTCACCGCCGTCTTCGTCTTTGGCGACCTCCGCTCTCTGCCTCCGCTAGAGTGGTCGATTCCAACGCCGTTCGACCACCCCTAGGTACTCTATGGGTATAGGCAGGTGCGCCTCCGTCTCTTCTCTCGATCCCTCCCTCTCGTTTTGGCCAAGAAGCCCTCGCCGCCGGCATGTGCTCCGGCGATGCCGCGCCGTCCTCTGTTTCGTTCTCCCCCTCCATCTCACCGTCAGCCACTCAGTACGCGCGCGAAGCGGTACGAGTGGTGGCGCC
>NC_041389.1:167517184-167527336 GCF_002162155.2 Triticum dicoccoides
TTGAATTCAAATTATTATTTTTACAGAGATCTTCAAACAGCCAAAACTATTTAACCATAAGTCCAAATGAGTTGATTCATTTTGCATTGCGTTCTTTGTAAAGAAATCTAGCTGCTAACCAAAGATGGGATTTTTCCCTGTTGTCTAGATTTTATGGTGAATTTCAGAAGGTTCTTGATATTTTCTTCTTGTCTTCAAATTTATTTTCAGAGGGTGAGGCTTGTCTTGAGGATCACCAGGAGGCTTGTGAACCTCATCTGCACTAAGGCAAGCCAAAGCAACATTTTCATGGTGCCATTACAATTTTTGTGATTTTCTTACTTGAGCAAATGATTTAATCCATGCATTTAAATCATTATTATGTTATTTATGTTCTGTTAATTGCTTGTTTTAGTTAATATGCTTGATTCACAGAAAGTTTAAGTTAACTTAGTTGGTAAAGAAACTAGGATTTATTTTGGGTGATGAAAGAATAATATGGTTATGGATATAAATAATTAGTGGAGTAATTTTTTTGCATAAGTAAAAATGGTAAAGTTTGCTAGAAAAGATTCTGTTTAAAGTGAGGTTTAAGCTTAACTAGAGAAGTGTTATGAGTTGTTGATGTTTATGCTTAGTGTGGATACAGTTGACTCAGTCATTTCCGTTAATATGTGATGCATATGTGGGTGTTGCATTTCATGGCATACTATGACACTGGTTACTTTCATATTTAGTTGAACCTGATAATAACTCAACTTGAATATATTGTTGACTAGGTCATGGTGCCACTGAATCGAGTTTTTCCCAGTGCAACCACATTTGCCTTTATGGGAAGGCCTTTATTCGGTCCGTTGTCATGCCTCTGGTCAGTGCCTCCAATGAGGGAAGGTTATGGGCATGCGGTACCCTGGCCCGGTAAGTAGACATAACCTTGTGTGCCCGTTGTTGAGTTTATGGTACCGGGTCCCCGTGTGGGATTGTTTATGTTTTGGCCACGATGGTGGTCGTTGTGTCTTTGGTAGACACGGGACCACCCAGGACTAGCCCGATGGGGAATGAGTCGGAGTGGCCGGGAGAGTGTCATGGCAATGGAGGGGTTTCATCGGAATGCCGTTGGTCCACCCGAATGGGAGTGCGAGGCCATGGGTTCCGTGGTGTGGGTACAGTGCGCTACCTCTGCAGAGTGTATTAATCTATCAATAGCCGAGTCCACGGTTACGGACACGCTCGAAAGTAGGTCACACCATGGGTTAACATTAATAAATCTTGCACACTAAGTTATGAACTTTGCACTGTTGATGATGGCGGAAAGGTCATCTTGTTGTTTTAGACCAAGTGTTGGTCGTGGTTGTGATCGCCGAAAGGATCGCCATTTAAGACCAAATATTGGTCATGGTTGTGATCGCCGGAAAGATCACGAGATATCTCTAGTTAATACCTTGAGGTTGGTACGTTTGTGATCCAAGAGCGATCACCATTGGTAAGCCAGTCTGAGGGACTTTTTTCACAAGAGCATGATCACAGCATGTGGATATATTGTTGCATTATTAATAATTGGTTAATTATCATGATATTGTTTGTCATTATGTTTATGTTTGTTGTGAGCTTGCAAGTACATTCAATGTACTAACCTGGCGTGTCATGCCAGATTTCAGGAAACTCTCGTTGGAAAGGAGTGATGTCCGAGTCTAGATCGTGTCCACATCGGTGTTCCTGTGCTATGGAGTTTCCGCTACGATGTTGTTCCGATGCCGCGTAGTTGTTATGATCGAGGCCCCTATATGTTTCACTAAATAGTGTACATATTGTTCAGCCGCACCGTGTGTGCCGCTTGGCCTCGCCACCTGTTGTAATATAAACTTTGATCCGCTAACATCAATAAAGCGGTTGTTTTCTGTACCAAGATGTTGTGTGTTGCCAGAAGACGTGGTCTCTGGGCTGGCAATGCATGGTAAACCGGTTGCTCTGAGCCGGGGTGCCACAACGCTTGGTATCAGAGTCGCACTGACTGTAGGCCACGCTAGACGACAACGTGTTAACTAGACGTTAGATGTGAGTTTTAGTTGAGTGCCGGTAGCATTTGTAGCTGGTTGTTGCATTGCATGCACTTGTTTTATTTTTATGCTAACCTGCTAATGGTTGTGAGTGTAGATGGCTCCGGTGCCGTATCTGTACCAGTTGCAGCTGATGTCGTACATGTCGTCGCAGCTGTCGGCGTTCTAGGAATGGGGGTCACTAGACTTGCCTACCTGCGGCCTGCGGCGTGGCTCAAGCAGTGGCCTAGCACGGCCTGTCTACATCAACCCAAGCTCAAGACCCTCGCGATGGGCCAAGCCTCGTGGGGTGGGTGACGCAAGGCTTCCTCAGGGGCGGCCTCACCAGGCAGGCTCGCGAGGAGGCGGAGAAATCAAGGCAAGGAGTACCTCGCGAGGTGCTCGTGACGCAAGCCATGACGATCGAGACCAGGCGGGCGCCAGCCTGCGAAGTGTCCTTGTTTCCTCTTTGGTTCAAAGGGGGCAAGCGCAGGTGCGGAGTGCCAAGGCATCAAGCAAAGGTTACCATATCGGTGCAACGAGACCAAGACCAGCAGAGCGGCAGGACGGAGGTCACCGTGGAGCCCAAGATGGCGTCATCGCTAGTGCCTTTGGCAGTCGAAGACCAACTTTAGTCAGGATAGCTTGTACTAGTTGTCCCCCTTCAAAATGGCCATTGTTGGCTCCCTTCCCGCTCAATAATTGGGAAGAGGACCAAGGGCCCTATAAATAGAGATAGCCACCACAGTACAAGGGGATCGAATCCATTCCAAGTAGAACACCGCACCAGCTCAAGAACACCCCTCGCGAGGCTATTCTTCCTCTGTACTGTTCGTCATCAGCCCCAGAGGCAATCCACCACAGCACACACTGGATTAGGGTATTACACCACAACGGTGGCCCGAACCAGTATAAACCTTATGTCCCTTGTGTTGTTCATCGTGTAGCTTAGAATCGCGGCGAGGTTTTGGGGCGCGGATCGGTAGGGAGGAGATCTTCGTGCGCACCCCAGAGTTCGAACCTTAAGGGTTTTGCCGGAACCCGATATCCGACAGCATCTCCTTCGTAACGTGTGGCGTCGGTTGTACCCCCTCGGTGACGACCCAGCCTATCGCGTGTACCGGGAGCATCTAGCAGACTCAGTGTATGAGTATCACGCAGTGGTTACTCTGCGCACCAGTTCCGATTCCAGCACTTACACTCATACCTCTCGGAGCAGTTACGCTTCTACCGCTTCTCAGGCTGTCCAGTTTGCTGCATTCGAGGTCCTTGTCGAGCTTCGTTACAACGAGGTCCGGATGCAGCACCACCCAGGTTTCTACTACTATCCTTCTCTGCACGACAATGGTCGTATCCATTTCCCTATCATTGATCCGGAGTCTGATAGTGTTGCTAGCCACCTTTCTCGTTATATCACTGCTAGCTATCTTATGATCCACGAGCTGGCTCGAGAGCTCACTCATGCCCGTACTGCTTTAGCCTCTACTAGATCTATCACTGCTCCAGCATCTATGGGATTTACTCCTTATATTCCTGCCAGTTCTAGTTCCCCTGTTTCACCGGTTACTCCCCCGAGTAGCTCGGGCACCATGGCCGTGAATCCTATCAGTGCTCCTGCTGAGTGGGTTTCACTTCTCTCTACTCCTGTAGCCCCGATGCTTCACCCCACACCTGCCCCTAAGGGAGAGCCCTCGAGGCAGTGTCGTCGTGTTACCTTTAACCCGGAGGTCTCAGTTAATCTCATCAGTTCAGGATCCGAGTCAGCTTCAGGAGGGGACCCCGCAGCACCAGCAGAGCAGTAGAGTTTCTGAGTATTCGCAGACGTTGGGATGGTGTACGGATGTAGTCGTACGAGTCATGAGGTTTCGTTTCATGTATGAGAGTAGTTGAACCTGGCATGTTGTTTATCTTTCATGTATGAGTCTATGTATAATTATGTTGGAACTCTATTTTATTCGCTGTATTTTCTTTGTTATTTCGGTTTTTCTCGGGCTTTTGTTGCTGGCTTTCCCCAATTTATTTTGAATGTTTCTCATCTCGGTTGCGTTGTCTTGGGAAAAATAACAATAGGATGCCATGGGGAGGCAGCTGTAGCAAGGTTCGCGAGGGTACTCCTGTTCATCGTTCCGCACGACAGGCAGGATACTCCCCCGAGCCATACGTTCCACCACCGCCTCCACCGCCAAATCCAACCTCCACCGAGCAAATTTTGTGTATGTTTGAGGAAAGACAGAATAATGATCTGATTGAAATATTAAGAAGTGTGCAAGCTATGGTTGGACAGAATGGAAATCAGAACGGTCATCACTACAAGCTGTCAGATTTTCAAAGGACCAAGCCTCCCAGTTTCAGTCAGGTTATTGACCCCTTGGATGCAGACGATTGGTTGTGAACCATTGAGAGGAAACTTGAGATTTCTCGTACTGAAGAAGATGATAAAGTTCCATTTGCAACTCATTATCTTGAAGGCGCTGCTGCCATATGGTGGGAAAATGCAAAAGCCATGTGGCCTGCTGATGAAGAAATCACATGGTCAAAATTCAAGGACCATTTCCGGAAATATCATATCCCTACTGGAATTATGAAGACTAAACAACGTGAATTTCTCGCGCTCCTCCAAGGAAATTAGTCTGTGGGTGAATATTTGCAAAAAATCAATCATCTGTCACATTACTCCCTATATGATGTGGCCACTGAAGAAAGAAAGATTGACAGATTTCTTGGTGGATTATACCCGCAACTCCGGTGTACTCTCAGTATGTTTGATTTCCCAGATTTCCAAACTCTGGTGAACAAGGCTTTCATTGCTGAAAGGGAGCACAAGCTTATATCGGATAATAGGCCTGCTAATAACGATCATAAGCGCAAGTTTGAGCCAAGGAAGGAAGGGCAACCCGTGCAAAAGGCTCGTACCTGGCAGCAGACTCAGGTGGAATACAAGCCCAATTGGCAACAGAATGTTAACAAGACAACCACTCAAGTCAAGAATGTTGTGGCCAACCCAGTGCACAATTCTTGCTTCAGTTGTGGGCAAACCGGACATTATGCCAGACAGTGTCCCAAGAATAGCAAGGCGAATGCTCTATTCAGGCCACAAGTCAATTTTATGGAGTCATGCCCGAACCAGCAAAACATCACTGGGCACGTTCATCACCTCTCCGCCGATGAAGCCCAAGAGAACCCCAAAGTTGTCATTGGTATCTTTTCTGTTAATAACATACGTGCAGTGATTTTATTTGACTCTCGGGCTTCCCACTCATTTATTTCTTGGAGTTTTGTTGCGCAAAACAAATTTCCTTGTTCGCTTTTGGGCAAGAATATGCTGGTACAAACCCTGGGATCCTTAATCAGGAGCAATCTGGTCTGCCGTAATCTGGAAGTTAATATCAACGGAGTTTAGTTTCCAACTTCTTTGATAATTATTGAGTCTACTAAGTTGGATGTTATCTTGGGTATGAATTGGCTGACTCAATATCAAGTATGCATAAATTGCGTGACCCGAGAAGTCACTTTGACCAGTCAGAAGGGGCAGACTACCAAATTCTATGCTCGCAGAAGCATACCCAAGAAAGAAATGGTCTTCACCGCTGTGGCTGAGTTGGAATTAATTCCTGTGGTCAGTGAGTTTCCTGATGTATTTCCAAAAGAACTGCCAAGCATGCCACCAGATCAGGAGCTTGAGTTTGCAATAGATCTTGTGCCCGGAACCGCACCGTTATACAAGAAGTATTACCGAATGCCCTCATCAGAATTAGTGGAGCTAAAGAAATAGCTTGATGAAATGCTCCAGAAAGGATATATCCATCCCAGCTCTTCACCATGGGGATCACCTGCTATTTTCGTGGACAAAAAGGATGGCAGCCTCCGCATGTGTGTGGATTATCGTCAGCTGAATGATGTCACCATCAAAAACAAATATCCGCTGCCAAGGATTGATGACTTGTTTGATCAGCTCAGTGGGGCGAATGTATTCTCCAAGATTGATTTACGGACTGGATATCATCAGCTCAAGATTAAAAAGGAAGATATTCCTAAGACCGCATTCACCACTCGATACGGTCTTTATGAATATACAGTTATGTCCTTTGGTCTCACCAACGCCCCTGCCTTCTTCATGCATATGATGAACAAAGTATTCATGGACTTCCTTGATAAGTTCATGGTCGTCTTCATCGATGACATACTTATTTACTCAAAAAGTGAAGAAGATCACAAAGAACACCTCCGAGCAGTGCTACAGCGACTCTGCGACCATTAGCTATAGGCCAAATTCAGTAAATGTGAGTTTTGGCTCAAGGAAGTTGGATTTCTTGGGCATGTGCTATCTGCTGAAGGTATAGCCATGGACCCGAGCAAAGTAAAGGATGTGCTCGATTGGCTACCACCCACAACTGTATCTCAGATCCGAAGTTTTCTTGGATTAGTCGGATATTACCGTCGTTTCATCGAAGGTTTTTCCAAGATTGCTAAACCCATGACGGAGCTGCTCAAAAAGGATAAGAACTTTGAATGGACTGAGGACTGTGAGAAAAGTTTCAATGAGCTAAAGATACGGCTAACGACTACACCTGTGTTGACTCTTCCAGATATCTACCGCAGTTTTGATGTGTACTGTGATGCCTCCAGACATGGACTTGGATGCGTACTTATGCAAGACGGCAAGGTAGTAGCATATGCATCGCGACAGCTATGACCCCATGAGGGAAATTATCCTACTCATGATTTGGAATTGGCCGCGGTGGTTCATGCTCTAAAAATTTGGAGACACTATCTCATCGGGAAGAGGTGCCAAATTTTTACCGATCACAAAAGTCTCAAGTATATATTTACTCAGCTATATTTAAATCTCCGTCAAGGAAGATGGCTTGAGTTAGTCAAGGATTATGACCTTGGAATAAATTACCACCCGGGTAAGGCCAACGTGGTTGCCAATGCACTCAGTCGAAAACCTGTTAGCCTAAATGTAATATTGGAATCCTTGCCTCCTGAACTTCAAGAGGAGATTACTCAACTCAACCTAGTCATAGTTGATGCTGGCCTTGCTAATATTTTGGAAGTTGCCCCCACACTTGAGGAAGAGATCCGCAAGGCCCAGCCAGCAGACACCGTCCTGCAGAAACGTGCCAAGAATATGGTAGCAGGACAGGATTCAGACTTCTTGAAGGATCAATTCAGTACCCTCCGATTCCATGGAAGGATTTGTGTACCCCAGTCAAGCGGATTTGAAGCAGAAAATCCTATCAGAAGCACATGAATCCTCGTATTCTATTCACCCTGGAGGTACAAAAATGTATGAAGACCTTCGACAAATATTATGCTGGGATGGAATGAAGAAAGACATTGCCTACTTTGTGGCCTATTGCGATATATGCAACAAGGTGAAGGCAAAGCATCAGAAGCCAGCCGGACTTCTCCAACCATTGCCGGTTTCACAATGGAAATGGGATGATGTCTGCATGGACTTCATCACAGGACTACCTAAGACTCAGCGAGGCAATGATGCAATCTGGGTCATAGTGGACACCTTAACCAAGGTTGCTCACTTTATTCCGATTAGAACCACATATCGAGCAGATCAACTTGCATAGCTGTATGTATCCAGAATAGTCAGTCTGCATGGAGTACCCCGAACCATCACTTCTGACCAAGGTTCACTTTTTACCTCCGCTTTTTGGTCACGTCTCCATCAAGCCTTGGGGACAGCGCTGAAATATAGTACCGCTTATCATCCTCAGACTGATGGACAGACAGAGCGGGTAAACCAAATACTTGAATATATGCTACGAGCCTGTGCTTTGGCCCAAGGACCTAAATGGAAAGACTGCCTACCGTATGCCGAGTTCTCTTACAACAATAGCTTCCAGACCAGTCTAAAGATGTCACCATATGAGGCTTTGTATGGCCGTAAGTGCCGCACTCCGTTAAATTGGTCTCAAGCTGGAGATAGCCGTATTTTTGGAACAGATCTCATGATGGAAGCTGAGAAACAAGTTAAGGAAATCCGAGACAGATTGCAATTGGCCGAATCTCGTCAGAAGAGTTATTATGATGCAAAGCACTGACAGATTAGTTTTGAACCCGGAGAACACGTATACCTCTGAGTCACTCCTATGAAAGGAATTAAGAGATTCCAGACTCGTGGAAAGTTGGCACCCAGATTTATTGGTCCATTTCCCGTTATGTCACGAGTGGGTACTGTTGCATATCAGTTGGAACTACCCCCTGAATTGTCAGACATGCACAACGTGTTTCATGTTTCACACGTGAGGCGATGCATATCGCCGCCTGAGAAAAAGACTGCTATAACTGAAATAGAGCTGGCAAAGGACTTCACATATGAAGAGAGACCAGTTAGAATTTTGGATCAGATGGAAAGGGTCACTCGTAGTAAAGCAAGGAAGTTCTACAAAGTCGAGTGGGAGCATCACACAGAGTCAGAATCAACATGGGAATGGGAAGAATTTCTAAAGGCACATTACCTAGAATGGTTTTCCCAAGCAACCGAATCTCGAGGACGAGATTCATTCTAAGTGGGGGAGGTTTGTGACAGCCTGGTTTTTGCCCTCTTTTCTTTGCCTGATTTTCAGTTGGTTTGAATTTGAAATTTGGAGCTTTGAATCTTTTCATATGGACTTAACCACTTGCGTACCCCTTGGCTTCCACCCAAGTGTCCCATTTCCCTCTCTAACTATCATTCCCTATCTGGTTCAACTCAAAATATTATATGGAATATTTTTCTTAAATGAAAAATATTCATTTCCCTCTCTTAAACCCTAGCTAGCTCAATGTGCTCCAAAGCGACCCCAATTTTTCTTGCCCACAAAAATCTGAGAAAATTCACAAATATTCTTTGAACCCTAGGGCACCTTCCTGAGCAAAAATACTTCATCACTTTTTGGAATATTTTTGCTACAGAAAATATTTTCAGTTCTGGACAGTAATGGTAGTTTCTACAGCAACTACCATTTTACTTGCTCCATTGTGGCTGATTTTTCTTGTGCATCATGACCTTAGTAGATGATTGCTAGCCTCCAAAGCTCAGCCCCCAACACCCAGTAGTTTGACCACAGTAAGCTCTCAAAGTTACTGATCAGAAACTTACCAGGCGTGTGAAATCTTTTCTACTGCACCTGAGACCAAACCCAAGTATGGTACCCTTCAAAACTACCACGAACAACAAGCCATACATGAACTTTGGACTTAGGGAAAAGTTCACGCGGTGACCGCGTTCGTCCAGGCGTGCAGGCTTGCAACCGACGCGCTCTGAGTGCCGCCGAGCGCTCTGTTGCGCGCGTGCTTGCTTCCTCGCCTGCCTAAGCGTGGCAAACTTCGCCACAATCATCGTCTCGACCTTCAGAACTCCTTCCTGGCGCTCGCTGGCGCCAGAGCTCACTGCAGCGAGCACGGGTGCGGTCCGGCCAACGTAACAGTGTGGTGCGCACCGTGCTCGTCGTCACCCGAGTGCCCCTGTGCTCATCCCCTTTCACCCACAGTCCCCGCGTGAGCTGCGTCTTCTTCTCCCTCTCTCTCTGACACCGTTCGTCGCCAGGCGCCGTGTCCAGGCATCCACCGACGGAGCCCGATCCCCCCTCGATGCTCGGCTATGAATAGAGCCATCCCCATCCTCCTGGAGCATCATCCACCACTCCCACACACTTCACAAACTCGTAGATAGCCGTAGCCCGGCCAGGCAGGCCGCGGACTGCCGTCCCTGAGCTCTAGCTCGCCGGTGATCCCCTCGGGTTGTCTCCGTAGATCCAGCCCCTCCCAGGCCTGGGCAACCCTTCCAGGGCCTCCGCGACTCTCCAGTGGTGTTGTTCCGCCTGGTTGGAGCCCCTGGAGTCGCCTCTGTTCGCCGTCATCTTCGTCTCCGGCGACCTCTGCTCTCTACCTCCACTAGAGAGGTCGATTTCGATGCCGTCCGACCACACCAAGCTACTCTACGGGTACGGGCAGGAGCGCCTCCGTCTCCTCTATCGATCCCTCCCTCTCATTTTGGCCAAGAAGCCCTCGCCGCCGGCTGTGCTCGGACGCCGCGCCGTCCTCTGGTTCCTTCTCCCCCTCCACCTCACCTGACTAGCGGGGCCCGCTAGTCAGCCACTCAGTACGCGCGCGAAGCAGTACGAGTGGTGGCGCC
>NC_041389.1:167527674-167552472 GCF_002162155.2 Triticum dicoccoides
CCATAAGTCCAAATGAATTGATTCTTTTTGCATTGTGTTCTTTGTAAAGAAATCTAGCAGCTCACCAAAGATGGGATTTTCCCCTGCTGTCTAGATTTTCTGGTGAATTTCAAAAGGGTTCTTGATATTTTCTTCTTGTGTTTAAATTTATTTTCAGAGGGTGAGGGTTGTCTTGAGGATCACCAGGAGGCTTGTGAACCTTATCTGCACTAAGGCAAGCCACAACAACATTTTCATGGTGCCATTACAATTTTTGTGATTTTCTTACTTGAGCAAATAATTTAATCCATGCATTGAAATCATTATTATGTTATTTATATTCTGTTAATTGTTTGTTTTATTTAATATGCTTGATCCACAGAAAGTTTGAAGTTAACTTAGTTGGTAAAGAAACTAGGATTTATTTTTGGGTGATGAAAGAATAATATGGTTATGGATATAAATAATTAGTGGAGTTATTTTTTTTCATGAGTAAAAATGGTAAAATTTGCTAGAAAAGATTCTGTTTAAAGTGAGGTTTAAGCTTAACCAGAGAAGTGTTATGAGTTGTTGATGTTTATGCTTAGTGTGGATATAGTTGACTCAGTCATTTCCGTTAATATGTGATGCATATGTGGGTGTTGCATTTCATGGCATACTATGACACCGGTTATTTTCATGTTAAGTTGAACCTAATAATAACTCAACTTGACTATATTGTTGACCGGGTCATGGTGCCACTGAATTGAGTTTTTCCCAGTGCAACCACATTTGCCTTTATGGGAGGCCTTTATTCGGTTCGTTGTCATGCCTCTGGTCGGTGCCTCCAATGAGGGAAGGTTATGGGCGTGCGGTACCCTGGCCCGGTAAGTAGACATAACCTTGTGTGCCCATTGTTGAGTTTATGGTACCGGGTCCCCATGTGGGATCATTTATGTTTTGGCCACGACGGTGGTCGTTGTGTCTTTGGTAGACACGGCGCCACCCAGGACTAGCCCAATGGGGAGTGAGTCAGAGTGGCCGGGAGAGTGTCATGGCAATGGAGGGGTTTCGTGGAATGCCATTGGTCCACCCGAATGGGAGTGGGAGGCCATGGGTTCCGTGGTGTGGGTACAGTGCGCTACCTCTGCAGAGTGTATTAATCTATCGATAGCCGAGTCCACGGTTATGGACATGCTTGAAAGTAGGTCACACCATGGGTCAACATTAATAAATCTTGCACACTAAGTTATGAACTTTGCACTGTTGATGATGGTGGAAAGGTCATCTTGTTGTTTTAGACCAAGCGTTGGTCATGGTTGTGATCGCCGAAAGGATCACCGTTTAAGACCAAATATTGGTCGTGGTTGTGATCGCCGGAAAGATCAGGAGATATCTCTAGTTAATACCTTGAGGTTGGTACGTTTGTGATCCAAGAGCGATCACCATTGGTAAGCCAGTCCGAGGGACTTTTATCACAAGAGCATGATCACAGCATGTGGATATATTGTTGCATTATTAATAATTGGTTAATTATCATGATATTGTTTGTCATTATGTTTATGTTTGTAGTGAGCTTGCAAGTATATTCAATGTACTGACCTGGTGTGTCATGCCAGATTTCAGGAAAGACTCGTTGGAAAGGAGTGTTGTCCGAGTCTAGATCGTGTCCACATTGGTGTCCGTGTGCTATGGAGTTTCCGCTACAACGTTGTTCCACTGCCGCATAGTGTGGGGACCCCGACTCATAAGTCGTGATCACCGAATGCACGTGTATAGTGATCCCAGAGATCAATGCTCACTGAACACACAGAAGCTGAATAACAAGAGTCTTACACCCATACATACCGTATTACACAAGTAGGACCATTATGGTCGAGCCTTGAGTATAACATCGCAGCGGAAATCTTCGTCGATAACTTGGACCCATGCCATCTGCCTTAACCCTACAGGCATTCTGACTGGGAAACGTCCTAGCTCACATGTTCGTCGCCGAAGTATTCTTCATCATATCCTGTTCTTTCATGCCTGGCCAATAAAATAACCAGTGGCAAGCCAATGAGTACTTTGAATGTACTCGCAAGCAACCCATGTTTTGGTTCAAGATACAACAATGCATGATATAGGTAAATTTTTGCAGAAAGCTAGTTTTGAGTGCAATGACATGTTCAACAACTTGTAAGACATGCATTAGGAGAATTCAAGTAACCATGAGGACATGTTACAGATATCAACATAAATAGAGTGGGCACCAACCCAACTCAATCATGTCAAGTCCTTTGACTTGACCCAAGTAGTTTTATCAACTCACACACACACGATTGTAAAACTCTGGACATAGTTTAAGCAGCACCGCCCAACCGTCCTTGACTGTGGACACGGCTATACGAATAGTTTTACACTCTGCAGAGGTTGCACACTGTACCCACAAGATCCGGGGAACTTCCGTGTCATCCACGACCCGCGATACCTCAAGTACCTGGGGTAAGCACCCGATCACTACCTTTCCCTAGACGACACTAACATGGAGTCCACTCGATTGGTACTAACTCCCGTGCCCAACATTTCACATCATAAAGTTGTGGAGCCTCGCTCCCATATTCATCACATACCACAAGCACGGGGTACCAACGGTGTGTCCGGTGCCCTGTGAAAACAGTCATGGCCGCCCTACCTGGCACGACCCCGTCCCGAGAGAGAGCACCAACTCTCCCCCGTCACTATTAATGCGGACTCAAAGCTAGTATCGACCTAGGTAATCAATAATGCCCTTTCCCATATAAGGGTAGAGTGGTTGCGCATGTAAGGTTGGGACAGTCATCAAATCTTAAATCTAATCTGTTTTTGAAAACACCACACACACTTGCCTCGGTACACCACTTCGTCATCAAGTGGTTACCCATCTCATCATCTCCCTCAGGCATAAGTGGCACCCGACGGGGTTTTCGAAAAAGTCTTTTGAAAATACTTTGTCTCCATCACCATGCATATTCCCGTCCCTTTTTGCGTAGCACTACTTTAGCATCCTATCTACTCCCACCGGCATAACCCTCATAAGAAGGTAGGGTCACGCACAATGCAAGTATCAACGAGGAAGTAACAGAGGAAACCAACCCACGTGGTTCACCATCTCATCATGATTCCGATGCAACAATAATAAAGAGCTATATGACATGCATAAAAAGGGTTTCATAGACATGGTCAAAGGGCTGCTTGCCTGGTTCATCAGAGTCTTGAAATCTTCTGGTCCTTCTCCAAGTACTCCGTCTACTTCGTCAACTAACGTCGGAAACAAACACAATGAGCAACACAACATGGCAGGAAATAAAAGTTCTCTAAAAATATGAGTTGGACTTTTCTGGGATACCTCTGGTCATATGAGGGATGACCAAAGTGGTTTCATTAGGATTTGATCAATGGACATCTCTGAACATTTCAATATGATGGAATCAAGGGATTAATGGGTTTGCAAGAAGTGTACAGAAATATATTTTTGAAAAATGAGCAAAGGCACCCATTTAACAAAGGATGATTTTAGAAGCATCTAGGAATTGGTTTCTCTCGATTTGGAGTTCAAATGAATATCCTATGATTTTGCAAAGTTGGCTATATATAAAGAAATAGACCATTATTTGAGGTGATACAGAAAGTATTAATAAAAATGTTCAAAAACTAAGTTTTGAACTTATAGACATCTAGGATTTTGAATCATGGAGTTTGGATCAAAAATGGGCTCTCTGTAATTTTCTAAAGTTCATCACAGAAATAGGAAAAATAGGGTTTGGTAAATATTTGTGAAGAAAAGTTCTCTGGAAAAATGTGCATGTTGCATCACCAGGTAGATCATGATTTATAGTGTCATTAGAAATTTGAATCATCAAATTTGGAGTCCATTTAAATTGTTTATGGATTTTACAAGTCTATAGAAAAAGAAAAAGGAAAGGGGAAAGGGTTGTACCCTTATACAGCACACTGGGCGCAGTTTAGTAGTGGGCCGGCCCAGTGGCTCGGCTGGACGGCAGAGGAGGCGACGTCGGTGGCGGTTTTTCGGAAGTACGCCAACGTGCGAGGAAAGCGGATCCGGCCGAAGCCGTCTCCACTTAAACGGGCGGGGCCCAGCCGCTGGGTCGCCGACACGCGGGCCCCCACGCCAGCTGGCGGGGCGGTCGTCCTCTACCTCCCGCTCGAGACAGAGCAGGGGAGGCAGAGCGTACACCGGCGCTCGTCCGGCGATAGCCGGCGCCTCCGGCCGTCTCCCGCGGCGCTCTGCCTATGGGCGAGCTCAGCGCGGAGCGGCGCATCCGCTGGTGCAGGTCACGGCCGCCAGAGGGGGCCGAGGTGGCCGCAACTTTGACGGTGGCGGGGGGAGGTCGTCGGCCATCCGTGGTTCTCAGCGATCGAGCATCCCTGCGACGGTTCGAGGAGGTGGGGAGGTTGGCCGGACCACGGGGAGCCTTTGTGTGGAGAAAAGGGAGGGAGGTGAGCTCGGCGTTGCTCGAATTTGAACGAGCCGAAGCGGCGGCCGTGCGGTGGTAGGAGGAGAAGAGAGGCACGGGAGGAGGAGTGGGTTGGTTCGGGGGTGCAAGGGAGGGAGATAGAGCCAAAGGAGTGGAGAAGGGACTCGGGGGTGACCTTAAATATGAGGGGGCGAGGTGCACCGTGGCTCGTGCGCCGGCGAGCTCCTAGCTGTTGCTGGAGGCCACGGGGGCGCGCGTGGGCGTGTCTGGGGTGTTCGTGGGGTTGGTCTAGGCTAGAGGAGGGGAGAGAAGGAGCAGGGAAGGGCCAGGGTGCCGCGCGTGTGAGGCCGCCCATTGGAGCTCTCGGGCGGCCGGCGCGCGTGTGAGCAGAGGCAGCAGGAGGGAGAAGGAGGAGGGGGACCAGGCCATGGCGTGTCGCGGACGCCGAGGCGCGTCGACTGGCGCGCTTGGGCGGCCCGAGGTGGACGGGAGTGCGGCGGCAGGGCTGGGCCGCTACTGTAGCGTGCTCCAGAGCAGGCTTTTGGCCGGCATGAGCGCGTTTTGCGCGCTCTGCCGTGTCCACTTGCGTCAGGAGTGTGCTGGGTGATGGGCTAAAGCCTGGGGAGAGCCTTGGATGCTCTGGAATGCCAAGGAGGGAGAGAGAGGCTGAGAGAGAGGGAGAATGTTGTTGCCCAGAGAAGAAAAATGGGGTTCTAACCCCCTTAATCATGGCTCCTCGGGCAGGGAAAGATGCAGGTGGTAGAGGGGGACCAGATGAGGCTGTGGGAAAAAGTTGAGCTCACGGAGATTAGTGGAAATGGCCAAAACAGGCATTTTAAATTTCTGCCAAAAGGTGTTTGATGGTGGTTTGGGCAAGAATATGATCTCCATTTGCCATGAGACTCCACAGGGTGAAATGTCACATATAAATAGGGCCTCCCACCAATTTTGAGCTCATTTGGGCAAAGTTGCCAATGCAACTTTTGTAAACCCTAAAAATCAACAGAAATGGACTTCCCAAGATTTAGTCATGCAAACCTATTCTCCTTGATGCACCACTTGGTGTAGTGTCATCACTTGTGGTTTTGAACATGTCCACAAAAGTTGAGATCAAAAGGATAAAGTTTCCAATGTAGAGTTGTTCAAATTTGGTTCTGGACAGGAAGGGTTTTGGGGCACTTTGATCAAGTTAACTTGTTATCCAACTTGTGCCATTTGGTCTAGATTAATTATTAGACCATTTGAGCATGTTCACAAGGTTTGAGAACATTTGGACATGTTTGGCA
Source organism: Triticum dicoccoides (assembly GCF_002162155.2). Classification (NCBI taxonomy): domain Eukaryota; kingdom Viridiplantae; phylum Streptophyta; class Magnoliopsida; order Poales; family Poaceae; genus Triticum; species Triticum dicoccoides. Next base: position 167,533,376 of record NC_041389.1, read on the forward strand.
ATGTAAAGTTGCTCAAACTTCAAAATGGACAGAAATGGTTTTAAGGGGATTTCATGGAGTTATACTATTCTGCATGACATGAGACTTGGCAAGATCATCTAATATGTCATATGTGACATGCTAGAATTTGCTTGGAATTTTTGGAGAATATTTCCTTTGTAAATATTTCAAAATCTTGAAATATCCAGAAAGGGTTTTTGAGGGATTTGACCAACATTTTGAACATGACCATGTGTTGAAACTCTTATATATGGACAATATATGTCCACTGAGTTTCCCTATATTTTTGTCAAATATTTTTGAAACAATAAAATAATTTTTCCCTATTAAAGACCATTTCTGGCCTTAAGAAAAAGATTTTAAATAAAATAGGAAAATAACTTTTAAAATTATGTTTTTGTGGTTTCTGGGTATCCTATATCTAATAGGAGTCAAATATATTTTTGGAAAGATTTTTTCTGCCCTTAATTAAGTACTTGCAGTGCAGACCTCAATTTAGGGGTTTTTGGAAAACTAATTTGTGAAAATACTTTTCGGCCAAATTATTTTTGTAAGAAAATACTATATTGCTCTATACACATGGCATGATCATTGGGAAAAGGTTTTGGATCAAGGAGATGAAGTATAGGAGTTGGAGGATTTATTTGATTTTTAGAGCACTTGCAAACAGCAAACAAAAATCCAATCAAGCAAAGTCCAAAACACTCAAAAAATTTTGCCAAAACACATTTTATCATGATTCATTAGCTTAAGTGTTGTGGCATGAAAATCAGGGTGTGACAGACCTACCCCCCTTACAAGAATCTCGTTCCCGAGATTCCCAAACTAGGCGCGGAAAGGAGTATGGAAACTTGGATTCGGGGTAGTCTTCACGTCCTCATACTGCTTCTGCTTCTGTTTGGTGCTCCATTGAACTTGAAGTACTTGATGGTGTGGCTTCGTGTATGACGTTCTTCTCGATCCAAGTTCCTAAGGGGTTTCTTGCGGTGGTCATATTGGGCTGGAGGTCGATGGCTCGGTGATCGATGTCCTTGTAGAGATCGGGCTAGTTAGGAAGTTGGAAACACCTACGGGGTTGTGATGCATGGAAAGCGTTGTGCACATCAGGCAACTCAGGTGGAAACTCCAGCTAGTAACTGTCTTCTCTTCATCTTGTAGTGATCTCGGAGGGGGTTGTTAAATTTTGGAGTGATCTCGAAGGGGGCCGATGAATCTTGGTGTGGGTCTCCTTGTCATGGAAATGCTTGGTTCCTTAGAGAGAAGTGGCCCGTAGATATGCCTGGTCTTCGACGCGGAAGTATACTCCTTGAAGATGGTGGTTGGTGTAGTTCTTCCTCCTTGGCATGGCGGTCTTCAAATGTTCCTTGACCAGTTGAACGACTCTTCTTCCGTCTTTGGTAGACAAGTAGGACAACTATCTTGTCTAAGTACTCCATGAAGACATTGTTCATGGGGTACATAAAGTAGGCTGGGGAATTAGTGGAGGTCACGCTTGAGTACGGTCCAAGGTGTTCTTGATCTAGAGTCATGACCCACGGTCATGGTCCGACCATGTTGTAGCTTGGTAGGGCTTAAGGGTTTCAAGGATTCTAGGGTGCGAGTGAACGTTCATCCTTGAGCACAATTCCTGAGATGCCAATTGTTCTACCTAGTCCTCCAAACAGATCACCTTATACTGCTGAAAGCATCATCTCGTGTAGGTGAACTCCAATCATCACTCATGCTATTCATATCCTCATGACTCTTGAGAGAAGGTCTAACAAAATCATATATGTCCATGATCCCCAAACTCATATGTATGGCTACCCCTAAAAATCCATGGGTAGAGCATATAAGCTGCTAAGCTTGAATTTAATCACCACAATCCAAGTGCTCAGTCTATTGACCCAAGGTCCATGATAAAGCATCTCTATCCTAAGGAAACATGTCGTAAGCCACTCCAAGATCTTGTTTCCTTCCTATGAATCAACTCCAATAGCCCATCACTACACAATCCATTAATTCTACAAATCCAATGTTTATGGTGTTCCACATGATCTGCTAAAGTCCTTTAGTCCCCAAATACTTGAAAGGGCTTCCTTGCTATAGTCAGTCCACCAATTTCCATTATCATGGTCATATAACCTCCAACCTCAAGCTTATATAGATCCCTAAATCATCCCCGACACTTAATCCAATCTCTTAGTTTATTGTCCACCGAGAAACATGGTATCATGATCAAGATCATCAATCTAAATCCAATTTACTCCGAACCATGTAGACTTACTCAGCATCTATACTCAACTAGGATCACCTATTTAAATCCAAATCTCTTGTCCAACGAGGGATCCTACATGTTTCCTCAAGTTATTTACGTAATATCAACTATCTCCTATCAATACCATCAAGTCAAATCCTTGCACTTCCAGGAGTTCAGCTTGCGATCATAATTGTCCTATAAATCCAATTTACTCAGGGGTAATGAAAGCTATGCTACTCTATATTAATGATCCCACCAAGTTCATCTACCAACATGAAAGCCTCATAATCCACCAAATAGTCTCGGACGATTCCTTAAAGTCATTGATATAAACTCACCAAGTCATTTGTCCTCTGCTCCTATATCCTCAGATTGGTCTTCCCTATGGCATCGTCAGTTTTGGTGCTATCTTAGGATGATAATGTGCTCGTTCGCTATGTCCACTAGTTCCCTAATGAACCCAGTGATAAGCAAGGTTACGGAGGCTTAACAGGTTCTCTTGCACTTCTGTGGGTTAAGCACATGGTTAAGGATTCGAGCTGGGGTATCTTATGAAGTCTCGAAGGGTCTAGGAATGGGTTTCTAGTCTTGAGGTGTAAATATACGGGGTTGTACTTGGTCGAGGAGGTTGTAGCAAAAGTCTTCAGTGCTTGTTGGTCGCCGAGGTGGAATCCTTGGTGCATATTGTCTTGCTTGTCTTCAGTTGAGGAGAGAGATGAGAGGGAAAAGTAGCATAGAGGAGGGGAATGCCTAAAGGGGGTTCTATAGTGCAAGTGCAACAAACAGGTGCAAAAAGGGCCAAACAGAAAAAGCAAGGTAAGGAAGGTGATATAGTCGCATACTTTTCGCTTAGGGCAAAAGTGCGACCTATATCAAAACACAAACAAATAAAAACAAGCAACACTCAACATGGTTCTATTCGAACTACCATACGGACTCGACTGCGCATAGGGGGTACACGACTCATCCTACCCTAGGGGTTCTCGGACTCAGTAGTCGTGCCTTGTGCCTCATGCAGTCTTCTGAGTTTTCCTCGGGTGTTGCTACGTCTCTTGTAGTTGTTCGATGAAACAATCCGGGTTGAGCCTGAAGATTCTTCAACAACTTCTCGCCTGTTGAAGGGATGGGGTGAAGGTGGCTCCTCGTAACTGGCATTGACTTGGTCTTCTATTGTATTCTTAATCACGACGATCCCTTTTTGAATTCTAAGGCATCAGCGGTTCCGGGTGGCACTCCTTTATGCAATGTCATTAACAAGGCGTAATAGAGGCCCAATCTATCGGACACATTGTTGACAATATCGTCACCGAGAGCGGGGGATGAAGAGAACCGTTTTCCTGCTCACTATAGTGAGGCGGACCAAATGGCTAGGTTCTCATCCACCGGTGGTTGCCGATACAACAACGGTAGTGACAGGGTTACTATATTAGCGATGTATATCATGATCTTGCATATCCTATGCCCTGATCATCATAGGCTAAGGTTGCATCATCTTGGGGCAGTGTCAAGGGTGTCACCATCTCCTGCGTCTTCAGGTCCTCATTCCTCGAGGATATATCTTCTGTTAGTATCGTCTTGTTGTGATGTCGCCAATCTTATGCTCAGGAGATGTGGGTGAATGTCTGGCAAGGCATCTTCCTTCTAGATTATCCACCAGGATTACAAGGAATCCAGTGGTCAGGGGCATAAGGGTTCTAGCGACCAAAGGTTTTGAAGGGGAAGAGATCAATAAGGAAAGTATACCTTAGTTTTCGAAAAACTGAGAAGGGAAGAGAAGTATGGATAGTTTTGAAAACTAGTAATAGTTTTTGGAAATAGCTTTACCCTAAATAACGACCATGCTAACTAAGGCTTCCTACAGTCAGGATGGCTCTGATACCAGCTCTGTGGGGACCCCGACTCATAAGTCGTGATCATCGAATGCATGTGTACAGTGATCCCAGAGATCAATGCTCACTGAACACACAGAAGCTGAATAACAAGAGTCTTACACCCATACATACCGTATTACACAAGTAGGACCATTATGGTCGAGCCTTGAGTATAACATCGCATCAGAAATCTTCGTCGATAACTTGGACCCATGCCATCTGCCTTAACCCTACAGGCATTCTGACTGGGAAACGTCCTAGCTCGCATGTTCGTCGCCGAAGTATTCTTCATCATATCCTGTTCTTTCATGCCTGGCCAATAAAATAACCAGTGGCAAGCCAATGAGTACTTTGAATGTACTCGCAAGCAACCCATGTTTTCGTTCAAGATACAACAATGCATGATATAGGTAATTTTTTGCAGAAAGCTAGTTTTGAGTGCAATGACATGTTCAACAACTTGTAAGACATGCATCAGGAGAATTCAAGTAACCATGAGGATAGGTTACAGATATCAACATAAATAGAGTGGGCACCAACCCAACACAATCATGTCAAGTCCTTTGACTTGACCCAAGTAGTTTTATCAACTCACACACACACGATTGTAAAACTCTGGACATAGTTTAAGCAGCACTGCCCAACCGTCCTTGACCGTGGACACGGCTATTCGAATAGTTTACACTCTGCAGAGGTTGCACACTGTACCCACAAGATCCGGGGAACTTCCGTGTCATCCACGACCCGCGATACCTCAAGTACCCGGGGTAAGCACCCGATCACTACCTTTCCCTAGACGACACTAACATGGAGTCCACTCGATTGGTAGTAACCCCCGTGCCCAACATTTCACATCATAAAGTTGTGGAGCCTCTCTCCCATATTCATCACATACCACAAGCACGGGGTACCAACGGTGTGTCCGGTGCCCTGTGAAAACAGTCATGGCCGCCCTACCTGGCACGACCCCGTCCCGAGAGAGAGCACCAACTCTCCCCCATCACTAGTAATGCGGGCTCAAAGCTAGTATCGACCTAGGTAATCAATAATGCCCTTTCCCATATAAGGGTAGAGTGGTTGCGCATGTAAGGTTGGGACAGTCATCAAATCTTAAATCTAATCCGTTTTCGAAAACAACACACACACTTGCCTCGGTACACCACTTCGTCGTCAAGTGGTTACCCATCTCATCATGTCCCTCGGGCATAAGTGGCACCCGACGGGGTTTTCGAAAAAGTCTTTTGAAAATACTTTGTCTCCATCACCATGCATATTCCCGTCCCTTTTTGCGTAGCACTACTTTAGCATCCTATCTACTCCCACCGGCATAACCCTCATAAGAAGGTAGGGTCACACACAATGCAAGTATCAACGAGGAAGTAACAGAGGCAACCAACCCACGTGGTTCACCATCTCATCATGATTCCGATGCAACAATAATAAAGAGCTATATGACATGCATAAAAAGGGTTTCATAGACATGATCAAAGGGCTGCTTGTCTGGTTCATCAGAGTCTTGAAATCTTCTGGTCCTTCTCCAAGTACTCCGTCTACTTCGTCAACTAACGTCGGAAACAAACACAATGAGCAACACAACAAGGCAGGAAATAAAAGTGCTCTAAAAATATGAGTTGGACTTTTCTGGGATACCTCTGGTCATATGAGGGATGACCAAAGTGGTTTCATTAGGATTTGATCAATGGACATCTCTGAACATTTCAATATGATGGAATCAAGGGATTAATGGGTTTGCAAGAAGTGTACAGAAATATATTTTTGAAAAATGAGCAAAGGCACCCATTTAACAAAGGATGATTTTAGAAGCATCTAGGAATTGGTTTCTCTCGATTTGGAGTTCAAATGAATATCCTATGATTTTGCAAAGTTGGCTATATATAAAGAAATAGACCATTATTTGAGGTGATACAGAAAGTATTAGTAAAAATGTTCAAAAACTAAGTTTTGAACTTATAGACATCTAGGATTTTGAATCATGGAGTTTGGATCAAAAATGGGCTCTCTGTGATTTTCTAAAGTTCATCACAGAAATAGGAAAAATAGGGTTTGGTAAATATTTGTGAAGAAAAGTTCTCTGGCAAAATGTGCATGTTGCATCACCAGGTAGATCATGATTTATAGTGTCATTAGAAATTTGAATCATCAAATTTGGAGTCCATTTGAATTGTTTATGGATTTTACAAGTCTATAGAAAAAGAAAAAGGAAAGGCGAAAGGGTTGTACCCTTATCCAGTGCACTGGGCGCAGTTTAGCAGTGAGCCGGCCCAGTGGCTCGGCTGGACGGCAGAGGAGGCGACGTCGATGGCGGTTTTTCGAAAGTACGCCAATGCGCGAGGAAAGCGGATCCGGCCGAAGCCGTCTCCACTTAAACGGGCGGGGCCCAGCCACTGGGTTGCCGACACGCGGGCCCCCACGCTAGCTGGCGGGGCGGTCGTCCTCTACCTCCCGCTCGAGACAGAGCAGGGGAGGCAGAATGTACGCCGGCGCTCGTCCGGCGATAGCCGGCGCCTCCGGCCGTCTCCCGCGGTGCTCTGCCTATGGGCGAGCTCAGCGCGGAGCGGCGCATCTGCTGGTGCAGGTCACGGCCACCAGAGGGGGCCGAGGTGGCCGCAACTTTGACGGTGGCGGGGGGAGGTCGTCGGCCATCCGTGGTTCTCGGCGATCGAGCATCCCTGCGACGGTTCGAGGAGGTGGGGAGGTTGGCCGGACCACGGGGAGCCTTTGTGTGGAGAAAAGGGAGGGAGGTGAACTCGGCGTTGCTCGAATTTGAGCGAGCCGAAGCGGCGGCCGTGCGGTGGTAGGAGGAGAAGGGAGGCACGGGAGGAGGAGTGGGTTGGTTCGGGGGTGCAAGGGAGGGAGATAGAGCCAAAGGAGTGGAGAAGGGACTCGGGGGTGACCTTAAATATGAGGGGGCGAGGTGCACCGTGGCTCGTGCGCCGGCGAGCTCCTAGCCGTTGCTGGAGGCCACGGGGGCGCGCGTGGGCGTGTCTGGGGTGTTCGTGGGGTTGGTCTAGGCTAGAGGAGGGGAGAGAAGGAGCGGGGAAGGGCCAGGGTGCCGCGCGTGTGAGGCCGCCCATTGGAGCTCTCAGGCGGCCGGCGCGCGTGTGAGTACAGGCAGCAGGAGGGAGAAGGAGGAGGGGGACCAGGCCATGGCGTGTCGCGGACGCTGAGGCGCGTCAACTGGCGCGCTTGGGCGGCCCGAGGTGGACGGGAGTGCGGCGGCAGGGCTCGGCCGCTCCTGTAGCGCACTCCAGAGCAAGCTTTTGGCCGGCATGAGCGCGTTTTGCACGCTCTGCCGTGTCCACTTGCGTCTGGAGTGTGCTGGGTGATGGGCTAAAGCCTGGGGAGAGCCTTGGATGCTCTGGAATGCCAAGGAGGGAGAGAGAGGCTGAGAGAGAGGGAGAATGTTGTTGCCCAGAGAAGAAAAATGGGGTTCTAACCCCCTTAATCATAGCTCCTCGGGCAGGGAAAGATGCAGGTGGTAGAGGGGGACCAGATGAGGCTGTGGGAAAAAGTTGAGCTCACGGAGATTAGTGGAAATGGCCAAAACAGGCATTTTAAGTTTCTGCCAGAAGGTGTTTGATGGTGGTTTGGGCAAGCAGATGATCTCCATTTGCCATGAGACTCCACAGGGTGAAATGTCACATATAAATAGGGCCTCCCACCAATTTTGAGCTCATTTGGGCAAAGTTGCCAATGCAACTTTTGTAAACCCTAAAAATCAACAGAAATGGACTTCCCAAGATTTAGTCATGCAAACTTATTCTCCTTGATGCACCACTTGGTGTACTGTCATCACTTGTGCTTTTGAACATGTCCACAATAGTTGAGATCAAAAGGAGAAAGTTTCCAATGTAGAGTTGTTCAAATTTGGTTCTGGACAGGAAGGGTTTTGGGGCACTTTGATCAAGTTAACTTGTTATCCAACTTGTGCCATTTGGTCTAGATTAATTATTAGACCATTTGAGCATGTTCACAAGGTTTGAGAACATTTGGACATGTTTGGCAATGTAAAGTTGCTCAAACTTCAAAATGGACATAAATGGTTTTGAGGGGATTTCATGGAGTTATACTATTCTCCATGACATGAGACTTGGCAAGATCATCTAATATGTCATATGTGACATGCTAGAATTTTCTTGGAATTTTTGGAGAATATTTCCTTTGTAAATATTTCAAAATCTTGACATATCCAGAAAGGGTTTTTGAGGGATTTGACCAACATTTTGAACATGACCATGTGTTGAAACTCTTATATATGGACAATATATGTCCACTGAGTTTCCCTAGATTTTTTTCAAATATTGTTGAAACAATAAAATAATTTTTCCCTATTAAAGACCATTTCTGGCCTTAAGAAAAAGATTTTAAATAAAATAGGAAAATAACTTTTAAAATTATTATTTTGTGGTTTCTGGGTATCCTATATCTAATAGGAGTCAAATATATTTTTGGAAAGATTTTTGCTGCCCTTAATTAAGTACTTGCAGTGCAAACCTCAATTCAGGGGTTTTTGGAAAACTAATTTGTGAAAATACTTTTTGGCCAAATTATTTTTGTAAGCAAATACTATATTGCTCTATACACATGGCATGATCATTGGGAAAAGGTTTTGGATCAAGGAGATGAAGTATAGGAGTTGGAGGATTTATTTGATTTTTAGAGCACTTGCAAACAGCAAACAAAAATCCAATCAAGCAAAGTCCAAAACACTCAAAAGTTTTTGCCAAAACACATTTTATCATGATTCATTAGCTTAAGTGTTGTGGCATGAAAATCAGGGTGTGACACATAGTTGTTATGATCGAGGCCCCTTTATGTTCACTAAATAATGTACGTATTGTTCAGCCGCGCCATGTGTGCCGCTTGGCCTCGCCACCTGTTGTAATATAAACTCTGATCCGCTAGCATCAATAAAGCGGTTGTTTTCTGTACCAAGATGTTGTGTGTTGCCAGAAGACATGGTCCCTCGGCTAGCAATGCATGGTAAACCGGTTGCTCTGAGCCGGGGTACCACAGACCCCGTCCTGTGTCTTCAAGCATGCGGCGCCAGGCCTGGAGACACAGGCAATCCTAAACAGGCCCTCCCACATGGGAGAGAGCTTGTGCAGCCCCTCCCTGGAGAGCACCTGCCTCAGGACGAGGTTGCCCACCTCTAACGTCCTGGAGCGGATGCTGCGGCAGTGGTACCGCTGCAGCACCTGCTGGTACCTCGCCGCCCGGAGCGAGGCTTGACAGGGGCGTTCCTCCCACAGCACAAGATCCATCCCCCGCGTGGTGTCCTGGCGCGCCTCGTCGAACGCCAGGACCCGTGTGGAGCGATGCTTGACCTCGTGAGGGAGAACCGCTTCTTCTCTGTAGATGAGGAAAAACGGCATCTCTCCCGTTGGCTTGGTCGCGGTGGTGTGGATGGACCACAGCACGGACTGCAGCTTGCCGAGCCAGCCCCTGTTGTAGGCCTCAAGCTTCTTCTTGAAGATCCTCGTCTTGAGGCCCCTTAAGACTTCTTCATTGGCCCGCTCGGCCTGGCCATTGCTCCATGGGTGTGCCACTGAGGCATAGCATATCTGTGTTGCAAGGTTAGCACAGTATGTTTTGAAAAGGTTGCTGGTGAACTGTGATCCCTTGTCGGTGATGATACGATTGGGGACCCCAAACCGGCTCATGATTCCCTTAATGAACTTGACGGCCGATCCAGCTCGAATAGTGTGCATGGCTTCTACCTCCACCCACTTGGTGAACTTGTCGATGGCCACGTAGAGGAACCGGTAGCCCCCTGGCACTTGAGGGAATGGCCCCAAGATGTCCAGCCCCTAGACCGCGAACGGCCATGTGAGCGGGATTGTGTGGAGGCCCTATGCGGGCTGGTGGATTTGCTTGGCATGAAACTGGCATGCTTCACATGAGCGCACTAGCTCTATGGCGCCGTTGAGCACGGTGGCCAGTAGAAGCCGATGCGGAACGCCTAGCCCACCAGAGTGCGTGACAAGGAATGACGCCCGCAGTCCCCACCATGTATGTCCGCTAGCAGCTCGAGCTCATGTTCCCTAGGGATGCACTGCAACGAAATGTCATTGGGCCTCTTGAGATATAACACACCATCTTGGATGTAGTACGCGTTCGCTTGACGGGCCACGTGCTCTGCGTCCTCCTCCTTCTCTGGTAGGGTCCCTTGAAGCAAGTACATCTTGAACTCTTTGGTCCAGCACCCCTCCTGATGCTCGAGCACAAGCAGCAGGCGGGCCCCCGAGGGGTGGCCACAGGCTGGAGCGCCCGTCTTAGGTGCCTGAGGCAAGTCCTCCTGAGGCGGTGCTGGAGTCGTGGCGTGGGGAGCCACAGACGGCTTGAAGAGCCGCTCCTCAAACACCCCCAACTCATGAGGGAGCCTGCGGGAGGCTTTCTTGGCAATGTCGTCTGCTTCCTTGTTCGTTCCGTGCGGCACGTGTTGCAGATCCACGCCCATGAACCGCTTCTCCATCTTGCGCACCTCTTCTAGGTACGCCTCCATGTGCTCGTCCTTAGGTGTGTACTCCTTGTTGGAGAAGTTGACGAGGAGCTGAGAGTCACCCTTGATGGTGAGGCACTTCAACCCCAGCGCGGCCGCGGCCCTGAGTCTGGCAAGCAGGCCTTTGTATTTTGCAATGTTGTTGGAGACCTTCTCTCCCTGCTGGAAGCAGAGCTGCACTGTGTAGTAGAGCTTGTCCTTGGTGGGTGAGATGAGGACAGCCCCTGCTCCTGCACCTTGTCGCGCAAATGCCCCATCGAAGTACATGATCCATCCGTCTGGTTCCTCGTCTCCTGGCAGGAGGGAGTAGTCCTCGTTTACTCTACGGTCGGGAGTGTCAGTCCACTCGGCCACAAAGTCTGCGAGGGCCGCACCCTTGATGACCCTGGTGGTGTTGAACTCGAGATTGGATGCCTGAAGCTCGATGTTCCATTCAGCAACTCACCTGGTGGCATTCGGGCTCCAAAGCACCCTCTCCAGAGGGTACGCCGAAACAACATTGATGGGGTGGCCTTGAAAGTAGTGGCGCAGTTTCTGGGAGGCGACCAGGAGCGCGACCAGGAGTTTCTAAGGCATGGGGTACCGTGCCCGGGCCTCCCTCAGTATCGTGCTGACGAAGTAGACAGGGTGCTCGACGAGGGGGGAGGCATCAGCGGAGTCTTGTTCTTCGTGAGGGCGCGGGTCTTCCGTGGCTTCGTGAGGTCCGCCCTCGGGAGCCTCTGTGGCCGTGGGGTCGATCGTAGCTTCGGGAGGAATGTAGACCACCGGGTCGGTCGAGGCCCCAGACACATCATTCTAAGGGTGTTGTGTCTTGCTCAATGGTTGTGCATCCTGCTGAGGTTTCTTGGACGGGCGTTCCTTCTTCAGCGCTACTAGGGTGGCGTTGGCTAAGTAAGGGGTGGCTGCCAGATAGAGCACCAAGGGCTCGAGAGGGTGCGGTGCCAGCATCACTCGCGGGCTGGTCAAATATCTCTTGAGGTCTTGAAAGGCTGCGTCCGCCTCCGGGGTCCACTCGAACGGCTCCTTCCTTTTAATCAGCTTGAAGAACGGAAGGGCGCGCTCCCCGAGCTTGGAAATGAAATGCCCAAGCGAGGTTACGCAGCTAATACGTCTCCAACATATCTATAATTTTTGATTGTTCCATGCTATTATATTACCTATTTTGGATGTTTATGGGCTTTACTTTACACGTTTATATCATTTTTGGGACTAACCTACTAACCGGAGGCCCAGCCCGAATTGTTGTTTTTTTGCCTATTTCATTGTTTCGAAGAAAAGGAATATCAAATGGAGTCCAAACAGAATGAAACCTTCGGGAGCGATCGTTTTGGAACAAACGCAATCCAGGAGACTTGGAGTGGACGTCAAGAAGCAGCCGAGGCGGCCACAAGGGTGGAAGGCGCGCCCTAGGGGGGCGGGCGCGCCCCCCATTCTCGTGGGCCCCTCGTGGCTCCCCTGACCTACCTCCTTCGCCTATATATATCTACATACCCTGAAAACATCCAGGAGCACCACGAAAACCTATTTCCACCGCCGCAACCTTCTGTATCCGCGAGATCACATCTTGGAGCCTTTGTCGGTGCTCTGCCAGAGGGGAAATCAACCACGGAGGGCTAATACATCAACACTATAGCCTCTTCGATGAGTTTTGAATAGTTTACCACAGACCTTCGGGTCCATAGTTTACCACGGATGGCTTCTTCTCTCTCTTTGAATCTCAATACAAAGTTCTCCTCGATCTTCTTGGACATCTATTCGATGTAACTCTTTTTGCGGTGTGTTTGTCGAGATCCGATGAATTGTGGGTTTATAATCAAGTTTATCTATGATAAATATTTGAATCTTCTCTGGATTCTTTTATGTATGATTGGTTATATTTGCAAGTCTCTTCGAATTATCAGTTTGGTTTGGCCTACTAGATTGTTCTTTCTTGAAATGGGAGAAGTGCTTAGCTTTGGGTTCAGTCTTGCAGTGTCCTTTTCCAGTGACAGCAAGGGCAGCAAGGCACGTATTGTATTGTTGCCACCGAGGATAAAAAGATGGGGTTTATAACATATTGCTTGAGTATATCCCTCTACATCATGTCATCTTTATTAATGTGTTACTCTGTTCTTATGAACTTAATACTCTAGATGCATGCTGGATAGCGGTTGATGTGTGGAGTAATAGTAGTAGATGCAGAATCGTTTCGGTCTACTTGTCGCGGACATGATGCCTAAAAAAATACACTTCCGTGATTATACGTGTTTGTCACAGTAGGTCGCGTTTTTTGTCATGCATGTACATCCATGACGATTTTATGACAGAATCAAGATAGTCATACCTGTGTTATCGTAGAAGTGTTCCATGACATTACCAAATTATCATCATGGAAGTGTCCACTTCCATGACGACAAATCGCGCGTCACAGAAGTGCTTTCGTCAAGGGTGACCGACACGTGGCATCCACCGTAACGGAACGCCGTTAATCTATCGGGTCGGGTTTTGGATCCGATAACCCGTTAACAGCCCCGACCAATGGGGATTTTCCATGTGTAAAATCATCATTGGCTGGAGGAAACATGTGTCGGCTCATCGTTGGGACAGATGTCATCCACTCATTGGACAGAAGGCGCCTATGATACGTCGACACGTGGCACGGCCCAACAGAGGCCCATTCCTGTGAAAAGGCCGGCCCGTTTGACTTGGTCAAAAGGTGGCGGGCCGGCCCATGGAAAGCCTGTTAACGGCCTGTTCGCATATATCCCATTTACAGCCCGCTAACCCAAGGCCCGTTACGCCCTATCAGAATTAGGTCCAGGAGCGTCATCTGGGCCATCCAATATGATTCCAGCCCGTTTTCACTTCTGGCGCATGTATGGCCCATGTCGTCTTTCGGCCCATATAAGGCCCTATGTAACTCTTGGCATATTAACGGCCCGTGGTGAAACTGGCCCGTAATGAACAGTGTATCACTTTACCCCCATTAACGGCCCGTGGTGAAACTAGCCCGTAATGAACAGTGTATCACTTTATACCCATTAACGGCCCGTTATTCCGTTGGGCCGTTTCCAGCCCATGTTATCTTTTGGCCTTCTCAAAGCCCATTTATTCTAGGGCTCATTTCCAGCATTCGTTTACTTATGGCCCGTTACTGTCTTTTTCTGCTTGTGGGCCAAATTCAGCCCGTAGTTATAGTGGGCCCATTTGTGGTCTGTTTACGTTGGGCCATTTTCAAAGCGTCATCAAATACGGCCTATTAACGATGGCCCGTTATGGTCGGCCCATGAACGGACGATTCCAACTCTAGCCCGTTTACGGCCATAATGCGGTCTGTTTGGCCCATGTTTTGCCAATCGATCATATGGCCCGTATAAGGCCCATTGATGATACGGCCCGTAGAAGGCCCATTGTTTCTACGGCCCATAGGAGGCCCATTGTTTCTACGGCCCGTAGAAGGCCCACTGTTTCTACGGCCAGTAGGAGGCACAGTGTCACTACAGTAAATATTAGCCCATGGTTATTGTGGCCTAGTTTTAAAAAATAGGTTATTGCAGCCACTAGCAAACCGCGGAAAAAGAACTGCAATGACTACAAGCAAAAAAAAAATAAACAAGACAACAAGGAAATAAATAAGCAAGCAACTAACGCTAGGCTATCATGGCTATTACACATATTACATCCACTGGGCATCAAAGTTCGCCACCAGTGCAAATATAGGGAACAAAACAGCATATCATATACACTGGTTGTCAAAGTTGGCGACCAGCGCAAATAAACGCCGCAGCAAAACAAATCCAGAACTGAAACCACTTCAGAAGATCTCAAGAAACAATATCCTGGGTACCCATAATGCTGGCAAGATGCTTAGCAAGCTTATTAAATTTCTCTTGTTTGGCGCTTAAATCCTCCAGCGCTTGCTGTTGCACCAGAAAATATGCATCTAAATTCTGCAGGGACTTCCTCAGTCCTTCAGCTTCCTGTCGCAACACATCTGATCGATGTCTTTCAACTTGAAGTTGAGACTCAAGAAGACGAACTGATTCAGGCAGCGAGTTCGAAGAGCTTGTGCCAGCAGTAGTGGCCAGTAACTCGAACATTACATCAAGACAAGACTTTTGGGTTCCCTCATTGTCGTCAAGATAGTTTTTATCAGCTTTCTTGGAGACCAACAGGGCTGTCTCACTATCTTGAACCTTATCTGCATTACTTCCTTTACCATTGGATAACGCGGTACTGTTCTCCAATATTTTGTCCGCATTCTAAAAGAGAAACAAGCAGACACATCACATGTTTACCATGTTGTATATGAAACTCATTTTGGTAAATGAGTTCAGTAGTAAAGTGGACAGGATAACAGCATGAAACAAACATATATTTATGTACCTTGGTCACTTTATGGTCTATATCATTCTAGTTTTTGTTGCCAAATCAAGATAGAGACACAGTTCAAATAATATTTGTTCAAGACAAAGCAGAATAGACAGAATATAAGTGTGGGTAACTATAGAGCAATAACAACACTTGTAATGTGCATGAAATGATAACATAACTGTTTATTCAATTGAAACTGAAATCAACATAGAGCAGTTTACAACAGCAAACCAGTTAAAGAAACAGGTTTAAAACATACCTGTTGCGCCATTGGAGTTTCAATTCCATCCTTCAAATTTGAAAATAGTTGGTATGAGTAAATACAGTAATGCAAGAGCAAAGGAGTATGAACCATAGCTACAAAACCTGACCTGAGAACAAATCTTCTTCTCCTTTAAGCGTTCAGTTGGGATTCGGAGTGGTGGTCCTCATGCTTTGGGCACTGCAGTTCCCTTACCAACTGCTCGTGTTTGGGTGCTCTGTGGTGGAGACGGTGCTATGTCAACTGGAACTGGGTTACTATCTGCCGGGGTTGGGGTTAGAAGGGGTGTAGCTGGTTCTTTGTCCAACTGGGTAGGGGTACAATCTGCGAGAGTCTGGGTTATGTGTGGTGGTTCTGGTCCTTGGGCAAGTACAACCGTGGCTCTATCTGCATCAACTGGTAGCACTATCTTTTCTGAAGACCGTGTTGTTACTCCCTTAGATATTGCCATCACGCTCTCCAATTCAAATGGCTGATAAACAAGAAAAGTAATTGAAAGTATAGACATTGTATGATAGACAGGTGCAATGGATAGTGGGGAATAAAAGAGGGCATGAAATAATTCATATTTATGTTGTCTAACCAAACAGGATAGCATGACACAATTTCACATATATGATGGCTAACTAAATAGGATTGCATGACACAATTTCACATTATGATGGCTAACTAAAAAAGATGGAAAGACATAGTTCAAAATATGAGACTGTGTAAACAGGATGACATGACATAACTATATAATGTGTTTATTAAATAGGTTGGCATGCCATAATTCACATACATTCACGGATAGAATGCCATAATTCTAAATATGATGATTGTAAACACTAAACAGGATGAGATGATATAACTATATGATGTCTTTATTAAATGGGTTGCCATGCCATAATTCAGATAGATGATGTGTATGTACTATGTAAACATGATGGCATGATATAATTCAAATATATGATTTATATAGTAAGCAAGTAAGCAGATGGCAATCCATATATGATGTAAGAACTAAGCAATGCAAGACAACATGCATGACATGGGTAATATAACCCTGCCAAGTTTGAGCATAGACCTCAGTGGGGAAATAGGACTGGTCATCAGTCTATGAATCCTCCTCTGAGGAGCTCTCTGTAACTAGCAAGATGTCTGCTTCAGCAGGTAGCATTGTCTGCTCTAAATACCTTGTTTTCACTCCAGATACTTCCATCACCGCTTCAAATGACTGATGCACGGGAAGAGTAGTTGAATATTCAAACGTTGTCGACAAATGGAACACGTAATACAAAAAAATGATAGCATGGTATAATTCACATACATGATGATTGGCTAAACAGCATGGCATTGCATAATTCACATATATAATGCCTTTGCAACAAGATAGCATTGTATAATTCACATATATAATGTCTTGCAACAAGATGGCAATGCATAATTCACATATATGGTAATTAGACACTGAACAGGTGGCATTCACACAAAGCATGTCTAAACTAATCAAATGACATAGCAATGCGAGACACCATACGCACGATATGAGCAACATAACCCTGCCAAGTTAGAGCATACACCTCGGGGGGATAGGACTGGTCATCTGTCTCTGAATCCTCCTCTGAGGAGCTATCCATAACCAGCGATATATGTGCTTCGTCAGATAGCATAGTCTGCTCTGAGGACCTTGTTTTCACTCCAGAATTTGCCATCACCGTGTCAAATGGCTGATGCACACGAAGAGCAGTTGAATGTACTAACATTGTTGATGTAATATGTAACAAAAAAAAGGATGGCCTGATATAATTTACATATAAGATGACTGGCTAAGCAGGATGGATTGCAAAATTCACATATACGATGCCTAGCTAAACAAGATGGCATTGCATAATTCATATAAACGATGAATAAACTAAACATATGGCATTCGCACAAAGGATGTCTAAACTAAGTAGATGACATATTTGATGTATAAAGTAAGCAATGCAAGACACCATATGCATGATATAACCAACATTAGCATGCCAAGTTAGAGCGAAGACCTCAGGGGGTAAATAGGAGTTGTCTTCTCCTTCTGAATCCCCCTCAGAACAGATATCTTCCTCTCGATTACAATCCAAAATGCGTGGAGGGGGGGCTGCCTTTGCGCCTACCATGGAGTGACGTCTGCATGAAATTTTATTGTCATGCAAGGCTCGTCTCTTCTACTCTACATGTTCAGTTCCATTGTTTACAATAACTGTCATGCATAGGAATAAAACATAGTGAGATTATGTAAGGAGTGCATGCAGAAATCCAGAGTGATGGTAGCAACCTGTGGATAGACCCAAAGCCAATAATAGCAGGTAGATATTGGCTTCAGTTAAAAAATACAGATAATGGCTTCTTTTCTGTTTGTTTCGCACCCAACATGAAACTCATAGTAGACACCGGAGATTAACCAGATAGTAGATAGATACTATTGATAGAGGCCCTGATATGTACCCCACAACCATTTAAAAACTCAAGTTTGACCATTAGTTTGGAGCTGACTCAGAGTCTAATCGGTGAATAGGACGATAAAGTAGCATGTAATATTAAGTGATGCATAGCGTAAGCAGACACGAAAGAGTGCAACCTCTCTTGCGGACCCGTGTAGTCCTCGAGGTCATCTGCTCGGTTGATGATGGTAATGCAGTTTTCATGGCTGCCAGTGGCGGGGAAGAAGATCTGAGGCGGCAAAAGACAGTCTAGAGGCCGGATCGCTACTGTCCTGGACCCTTCTGTCATTGGAGCAGCTGAGCTGGGATGGACAACGGCGCAGAAGGAGCGGGACAAACCATGCAAGGTTTTCTTTGACAACTATCTATAAGAGAAGTAATTCTGTAAGGGCTCGTTTGAATTGGAGGATTCCAACAATAGAGGGATAGGAAATAGACAGGAATAGGATAGGAATGCACGTGCAAAATAGAGAATTTTAAAAACACAGGATTTCTGCCAATCTGGGTGTTTGATTCACAACAATTGGAAGATCACAGGATGCAAAGAAGCATGGTGAGATTAAGTCAAACCACAAGAAAATGTACGGTTATAATGCTATTATGCTACTATCTCTTAGTCTTGTGCTTCATGAATAGGAATTTGAAAAGGAGGACAAGTGAAAATTAAAATTCCTATGTTTTTTCTTTCAAGAAGACACTAAAGGAACAAATCCGTGTGCTCAGTGGACAATATATATAACATGTAGAGTAAAAATGATATGCAACAAGTGTACAACCTCTTTGGCGAAGCCATGTCGATCTCAGCGTGATTGGGTTGGCCGGTGAGGATGCTCCGGCTCACTTTGCTGTCGGAGGAGGGGAAGAAGATCTTAGGCGTCTGGAGATGGAGCCCGAGGTACTGCTCCGCTGTGATGGAGGGTTTCATCATTGGAGCAGCTCCGGTGAGTTGGACGACGCCGAGGCTGAAGCAGGACAAGAGAGACAACGAACAACGTTAACCTGAGTGGAATTCTAATAGCATCTCCAATACATGACGTAAAATACATAACCACAAAGTGCTAGATGAAAAATACATCAGCCGCTCATCTCTAAACTTAACTGTCGAAACTGAACTTAACTGTCGAAACTGAACTTAACTGTCGAAACTGAATTTTGCTGTCGAAACTGAATTTTGTTGTCGAAACTGAACGCACTAGCAAGGTGAGGCTACACGTTGGTCGAATGACTTTTTCATCTCTGGTCAGTCGATTTTGCAGCCGTTGGATACGAAATCAAGGGCCTGCGGTTCATCTTCAACCTCCACCCCCTCAGCCGCCAGCCACCACCTGCCAAACTGCAGCCCCCCGCTGCCCGCGGCCGGCGGTGTGCCGCCCCGCCCGCCCCGAAA
>NC_041389.1:167552779-167555772 GCF_002162155.2 Triticum dicoccoides
GGCGATCCCCACGCCACCGCCCCGCCAACGCCCCGCCACCGCCGACGACCACCGCCCCCATCCTGAACCCTAAGATAGATAGTGGGGTACCTCTCCGGCGAGCCCCCCTCCCCGCTGCGGCTGGTTCTTCCTTCACCCCGGCGAGCCCACCCCTTGAAAATCGACTGACCCAAAAGTCGATTCAGTCGACTGAAGTGTAGCCAAATCGGAGCAGCATCGCAAGCAAGAGCAAGAGCGAGAGCAGCAGCGCAAGCAAGAGCAATAGCAAGAGCAGACCAGGCAGGGGACCGAGAGCAAGAGCAGAGCAGCAGCGCGAGCGAGAGCTAAAGCAGCAGCAGCTCCTACTGATGTGGACGTCGCCGCCGAGGGAGTGACGTCGTGGAGGAAGTTGCCGGCGACGCTGCCGTGGATGGAGCCGCACCATGTCGGCTCGGGACCGAGCGCCGGCAGCACCGTGAGATCGAATCAAGATGAAAATGCAGCGATTAGTGTACAACCTCTTTGGTGGCACCGATTAGGCTGCAGCTTCATCCGAGGAAACAATGATGATGATGCTCTTCCGATGGTGCAGGTGAATATGGCGGTGTGGGAATGGAGGTGGTGCGAAAGACGAGGGGAACGTCAGGGCAGCTCCTTGGAGGTGGAGGACGGGGTGGCTGAACCGGCGGGACGATGAGATCGACGACGGATCCTCATCCGGTACGGTGGATGAGGGACGTCGAGGTGTTGCTGTGGATGACGTCGTCAGGGAAGAGGCTCCGGCTGGGTGGCGGACGGAGCAGGGTGTGGGGTTTCGTCGTGGGTTTTCGCAGCCTCGGTGTACGAATGGGTGGGCGGATGGGATGGCAGTGGGGAACCATGGCTTAGAGACGCGCTTGTCCGAAATGTGGGGTAAGTTACGAAAGTACCTCCCACCGATTTGAGGCGGTTCTTTCGGTTCAGGGGTACCACGGGCATTTCGCGTGTCGGGATTTCACAGGAGATGGGAGTTTTCACGCGTGTTGTAATTTTGAATAGCAAGGCGCGGGTTGAGATGGAGGGAGTTGTCGGAGCACAACGAGACAAAGATATATCTTAAATATTTCAGGCTAACGAGGCGCGGGTTGAAATTTCTGGACAAGCCTAACGTGTACTGTACCAAATCAATGCGCACTACAAATGTCATTCAAAACTTTGAATTCATGTTATGTTCAATTAAAATATTTCGCTACATGTATAATGCATGCAACCTACTACTCAAATGAATGTTTTAGTGCATTCCAAACGTATATACTACCGCTTCAATATGAACTAAATTTGAATAAGATCTACAGTACTGATTGTTGTGAAGTCAAAGCATTTGAATTCGTTTCTCTGTTTTAATAAGATCTACAATCATCATAATTGTCAAGTTAAACCATCGTTTGTGTATTATCTTCATAGCACGCCACATGATTAGTCTCGAGTTACATATGAACTATGTGTACTATATGAACTCGAACTAGATTTTTTGAATCCACTTTATTTTGATTTCAAATCACATTACATTTCTAACTCTAGCTAGATCTTCATAATCTAAACCATGTCTCATATGTATAATGTGTTTATCACATTATGTATGGTGCCCCGCCCCCTACGCCTACAAGTATTTAGATGTGAGTTGCAAACACCACACATTACCACAAATTCAAATAAAATGTGAGAATGTTCGATATATAGTATTGTTTAGATTGCTCGATATTTAGTTGTAAGCTGCAAACACTGCACATTATCACAAATTCAAATAAAATGTGAGATTGTTTGATGTATAGTATGGTTTAGATTATTCGGCATTTAGCTGTGAGTTGCAAACGCCATGCATTATCACATTATGGTATAACATGTGCACAACACGTGTATCACCTCTATATTCATGCATGCAATGTTTAAAACACTATGATCTCCTATTCAAATATATGAATCCGCTTTCATACCAAATTATGATCTTTATTAGTCTCTTACACCCACACAATCCTCTAACCTTTGTAGCTACCACTAACTTTCTCTCGTGCATGCACACGCCCTCCTCGCCCTCTCCCTCCCTCGGCATTCTATCCACCGGGCACATTCATTTTTTTCTTTAGGTCATTCTCCCAGAGTCTCCACAACTCCTTTCTGACACCGATCGATAAACCTCTCCAGCGATGCCTGCCTACAGCATACACACACAGCTTCAATCTCCTCTGTTATGTGTCCTTGCCTCGTGTCTCTCATACGGCCAGACACGCGTGTAAACTCTCGCCCCTCTTTTCATCGATCTCACAGCCGCACACTCCTCCCCCTATCTAGCTAGTAGTTGGGCCTCTCTCACCACCTCCTAGCTCCATTCTCTTTGTCTATCCGTCTCGCTGGCCTTATTTGCCTCTAACAAATGGACGTACACCGACCAATCTCTCGCTATACATATAGCTAGCTAGGTCCTTATAACTTGTTTTTACCCACACATCGATCGATCTACCTCATTAGTTGTGTCTCTCCCTTCCTCCGACAAACAACAATTAATCTACCGATCTAGTTAGATTTGCTTACCAAACACATGGTTCCCCTTCATCATCCACGGACGCGTCTCGACAGATCTATCACGCACAGGCACACACAGAAACACATCCCCACTCTTATTGATAACATTGCAGTTCCACCCTCAGTTTGTCTAGTAGGCCTCTCCCAACATCTCCGAGAAGCAACTCCATCACCCATCCAGCACTCTACCCTTCTCCCTCCCTCTCCCTCCCTCTCTCTCTCCTCTCTCTCTCTCTGTCCCATCATATTTCCCGTCCTACAGTTATGTATGGATGTCGACCGATCTCCCTCAAGACATAGCTGGGTCTCTCCTTCTCAACACATATACGAGTCGGTCTACCTCTATAGTTAGGCCTCTGTCTACCCCTCCCCCCACCCCCCTCCCCCCCACACACATCGATACATCAAGCGCTCTAGTCATGTCTCCCTGCCACACACAAACTTGACATGTGCCC
>NC_041389.1:167556203-167580308 GCF_002162155.2 Triticum dicoccoides
TAAGCCAGTCACCCTATATCTTTGACTTGCACACACACACAATTTCGATGGCTCTCTTCATCGATCTCGCACCCACCCACTTGATCCTCTCTTCGACTCTATCAATAGCTATGACCCCTCCCTCTCTTCTCGTGGATTGCCCGACCCTCTATGTATGATATGGATAGGCCTCCATTTCACACACATTGCATGCAAAAAATTGTTTGAGATGTCATCGACACATATTCCCATAAATAATTCACGAAATCAACCCCCCCACCCCCACCCCAAAACAAAAAACACTCACGAACGTGGTTTGTATCTCTCACACACACCCACGTAGGTGGGGGACGTGCACGAAGAGAAGAGGTGCATGCACGGCGCACATACTCCCGTCTCTTTCCCAACCACACCCGCGCGGGTACACGATGGAGCTCATTTTTGTACGAAAAAGGCAGCCCACGTGATAATTTGGCACGTGTACTGGTTGTCCACTTGGTGGAGGGAGGATCGTCTACCACGGGTGAACAAACAAATTGCGACTTGACGCATTATGGTAAATTAAAAAAAGAGGCAAACCATGTGGGGCCTACCTTAGAGGAAAGGCTCTATACACTGGAGTACTTTTGATATGTCCTGTCTACTCGCAGAACAAGGAGAAGCTTGCTTAGTACGCCGTCTCCCCCGCCCATGGGCGCGGTGGCTCGCAGGATGAGGTGAAGCTTGCTCCGCCTTACGCCCGCTCCCTCGCCCATGCGCGCGGTGGCTCGCAGGACGAGGTGAAAAATTTACTACTCCCTCCGTTTACTCCTCATCCCTACTAACTTGGTTATAGAGATTATATCATATTTTTTGGAATATAAATGTCCTTTAGTAGATTTCAATATGAACTACTAGTACATACTCCAAACACTGATGTATATAGACGTATTTTAGAGTGTACATTCACTCATTTTGCTCCGTATGTTGTAGCACTCTCCCTCGCCCCTCGACCCTCGCCCACGTGGTGGACGTGCAGAAATTCATTCGGTCTCATATAGCCAGAACAATATATACCGCACTACCATTATTGCTCGACTTCCCTAAGAGGCGAAGAGCCAATCACAAGGTTATAGGAGAACGAGTAGTAGGTGCTGTGTCATTTATAAATAAAGTTTTTTTCATCAATGGCACATACGCAATATGATAGGTTCATATGGAGAGAAAAGGAAACCGCTCCATTATATACATAGTCAGGACGGGCCAGCCTACACGGTTGCTTGCACGGGTTGCTCTCTTCACACTCTCTCGCACAAAACGACTGTGGCCACATCTCTAACATTCGGCGGATCACGTCCGCTTGGGGAAGGGGTGGATGCTTAGTGTAGATGCGGTGGCCGTCGCCGACGGCGAAAACCCACTGTCGGCACGTCCCGATCAGGGGTCCCTGCCGTTCTCTCTCACAAAGCCGGTGAGGTTGCCTTCGTCCCTTGCTCACTGCCACGACGTGGGCAGTTGCCGCCTCCCGCCGCCCTCCTCAAGGTTGAGCTACGTCCCTCAGGTACAACTCCCTTTACAGCCGGCTTGCACCACTTCTCCAGCTGCCCACATCACTCCCTCTGGATATTTCTCTACTTCTTTACCCCGCACATACTTGATATCTCTATTGGCTTCTACGTACTATATTTGTGATGAGTTTATGTCTCATCAACTAGTCCCAGTAATCTTATTCTAATCACGCTTCTTCAATTTCTTTGCCACAAGGATGCTCATCTTGATTTTGGTGAAACTGCACAAAATGATCTGATGGTCAAAAGGTTGCAAACTTCATTTATTAGGAAGCTCGAACGTTGCCAGCAAATTGAAGCCTGGTCAGGGTTCACGGTTCAAGGGCTAGGGACTGCATGGATCTTTTTTTTTCTTTAGCTGCCTCTGTTCCAAAATAAGTGTCAACTTTAGTAGTAGTACAACTTTGTACTAAAGTTTGCACAAAGTTGAGACACTTATTTTGTAACGGAGGGAGTACATATTTGCTATGATCTGTCAATCATTGAGATGCAATAGCATGCATGTTAGTCTCCTTTGTATTTGATGAAATGTTGCAACGGGCAACCTTGGATGCAAGATACATGTAACAGGAGCTGGAAGCTTCATAGCATTGTACAAATTTATCTCACTGATAAATTACAGTACGTACTAGTACTATACTAGTACTTCCTCCATTCCTAAATACTCCCTTCGTCCCAAAAATCTTGTCTTAGATTTGTCTAAATACGGATGTATCTAGTTACATTTTAGTATTAGATACATCCGTATCTAGACTAATCTAAGACAAGAATTTTGGGACGGAGGGAGGATAAGTCTTTGTAGAGATTTCACCATGAACCACATGCGGATGTATATAGATGCATTTTAAATGTAGATTCATTCATTTTGTTCCGTATGTAGTTCACCTAGTGGAATCTCTACAAAGACTTATCTACTAGTAATAGCTAGCCCCTACTAGTAGGAATTCTCTATCCTCTCCTTGAGCCACATCATCAAAATTGATGTAGCCGTTAGATGAAGTAAGTCAGTCCATAATAGCCGTCTGATCTAGACGTTGAGAGGCTCCGCACTAAGCCACATGCAAGCATGCAGAAATACTGTGGAAAATGCATGTGAGTGGGTTTTAAATCACATCAACATGTCTGCATGCAAGCATGCACCGGTAGCATGCATGTAAGTGAGCTATTAAGTCCCATTAACATGTCAAAAAGAAAAATATAATCCCATTATGTAGTAGGAGTTGGCTGATCTTTTTTCCTTACGTGGGATGATCTAAATGATGATGGGAGTTTATTTAGTTTGGCTACCACATTTGTCATGTGGTTATAGAGTTTTCTTTAGTTCTATGAAATTGATAATTTTGCGCAGCGAGATATACCGCTGTTCCGCGGCAACGCGCGGGGACTCATCTAGTAATATTTAGGAACGGAGGGAGTACTATGTGAAGAGTTAGGTGTCACACGGTGATAGTGTGAGGTGGGCCATGTAATCACTGAGCCTGCGTGTTTTCACTCCTCTTGCACTCCTCCGCTGTAAGAATGGAGAAAATTGTAATCTACTACCTCCTTTCGCCGAAAGCGTGGGACATCTAGCAGTCCTACCACCTCAGTAATAAAGACCAATGAGCCGTCAAATCACATAGACCCAGCAGTAAGTTGGACGGACGAAGCAACCATCACACTTGCGCCAGTGAGAGGTCGCGTCCGCTCTGCCCGGGCATGAATGCGGCACCGATTCTTTGGAGAGGTGCTAACCGTTTCAAGCGGGAAGCGCGCACGGGTGATGGAGGGGCTTTGGGTGGGCCAGGCTAGTCAGGAGCGGGCGTCGCAGCTGTCCGCATGTCCCTACCGGACACGCCCGGAAACGAGAGGATGCACCGACTCTCGCGGCTAAAATCGTACACTGCACACCATCTCTCTGTAGGAGTAGGTCGATCTGTCGCACTCTCTAACACACACATGCTGTTAAACACACACACGCACACGCACGCACCTTGGTCCCGTTGCACCTTCTAACGTGACTTATTACACCTAGACGGAGGGAGTAGTAAGTATACGAGATATGGTGGCACACTGACTTAAGTCGAATACAAGTGCCCAAAATTTGTGTGCATGTTATAATAAGGATTCACTTAAATAGTACGTGAGCGAACAGAGCGATCAATTGGACAGTGCTCCCGAGCAGTAGCGAGATGTGTGAGGTAGTAAGATACACTGTTGTTGCTTTTAATTTTTCTTATTAATTTGTTTGTTTCACCCTCTGACTGGTGGGACCCAACGTACTACGTGGAGAGAGGTAAGGTGACTAAGGCTGCATTATTCCTGCACCACTGTGGATAGTCTTACCACCAAAGCCACATGACACGATTATGATTGAAATCCCAATGACTCCCACACACACAAAAAACACGGCATGCTTGTCACACGAATGCAGGAATGTATAAAAGGTTATTTTCCTCTCATTGAACATAACGGGAGGGTTGTGTAGCTGGTTAGCCTGTTCGCTCATCAAACTTGAGGTCTCGGGTTCGATAACTACACTTGAGCATAATTTTTGCCAAGAGGATTCTTTGACTGGTCAAAATGTTTTCTAGGGTTTGCACGCTTCACACTCTCTCTCCAGTATATATATACACGCTGGAGCCTCAGCGCTTGTAGTTGCTCTCTTCACACTCTCTCGCCCTCTCCCGCTGGAGCCTCAGCGCTTGTAGTTGCTCTCTTCACACTCTCTCGCCCTCTCCAGATCTAAACAAGACTTCATTGGCCTCTCTCTCTCCCCTCACTGCTGCTCAAAGAGCCGGCAGGATCGTCCGCCGAGAAGGGAAGGAGGCTTAACGTTGTCGCCGTTGGTGAGGGAGGGAATCCACTACCGGCGCAGCTGTTCACTTTCCACCCAGCGGCGGCGCGGGAGGGCCTTCGACCCCTTCTTCTTCGCCGTCGTCCCGTCGCCCACCGAACCACGCCCCAAGAACCTTAAGGTATATTTTACTTACTCCACATGCATTGCTCTAGCTGGATGTATACCATGAATCTAGGACGTGGTTCAAAGAGGAAAGGAGTGGGGGAAAGTAGTGAGAAAAGTTGTATATAGCATCATGGTTCAAAGAGGAAATGAAGGGGGAAAGTTGTATAGCATGAATCTAGGACGTGGTTCAAAGAGGAAATGAATGGGGGAAAGTAGTGGGGAAAGTTGTATCGCATAAATCTAGGACGTGGTTCAAAGAGGAAAGGAAGGGGGAAAGTACTAGTTCAAAAAGGAAATGAAGGGACAAGGCTGTAGAGTTTGAAAAGCACTAGATTTGCTGTGCTCACATAGGGAAAGGTGTCTAAAGATAAGAAAACTGGGACCAACACAAATATGCTCCTTGGTTGTTTGTTCTTTGTTCTAACAGACTGTGCATGACCATAGTACATCGGTAGATGCACATGGTGCTGGTGCGTCCCCTGTCCCGTGCAACTCATTAGCTATTGTTAATCTAAGGCCATGTTTGGTTAAAAACTCCCTAGTCCCTACCTGCTTGGTTCCAGGGACTATGTCACGACCGGTTTTTCCGGGTAATAAATTTCCAGAAAAGACAGTCGTGCTCATCAGCCCCAGGATTACTGTTAGCTAATGAGGCTCCAACTTGATACAGAAACTCCAAGCAAAATTACAAAATAGGTAGTACAAGACCATTCTGGCCTGTGGGTACAACAAATGGTTTCTAGTGGTTGATGGCGGAAGCGGGTTGTGAAACATCTGTGTCTATGGGACTCCATTCCCCACGGGAACAGCTGACCAGGTTAAATTCCTATCTTCGCGAGGTTGTTATCTCCATTGAGTGGTTTCCGGGGCTGGCATCGCATCGCTCCTCTCCGAGCAAGAAAAAATCTGGCCAAGACAATAGCCAGGGACAAGCTAGTGAGTACTTTGAATGTACTCGCAAACATTATGAACACAGGTATAATATAACAATGATGTGCTGAAAAGTATTTTATGCTCATGACGTCAGTCACAAAAGATAAATAAATCTCGGATGCGTGCAAGCAAGTTATTTAATAAATTGCAATAACATGGTAGTATAAAAATTTATGAAACAAATAACAAGTAATGCCATAGTCGGGCGTCTGAGCGACGCCACATAAAGGGCTTTAAAAGAAATGCCACAGTCGGGCGTCTGGGCGACGCCACATAAAGGGCTATAAAAGAAATGCCACAGTCGAGCGTCTGAGCGACGCCACATAAAGGGCTTTAAAAGAAATGCCACAGTCGGGCGTCTGGGCGACGCCACATAAAGGGCTTTAAAAGAAATGCCACAGTCGGGAGTCTGAGCGACGCCACATAAAGGGCTTTAAAAGAAACAATCATAGTGAATATCCCGGAGGTAGAACCATCCCAGAGATACACGATAATAACAATAATATCATGGGTTAGTCAACAATAATAATAATCATAGTTATCACAAGTCACAAGTAGTAATTCCATTTCTGGATTAATAGTTTCACCTCCGAAGACCGATGCTAAGACCGACACTTGACCCATCCCAGACTGTAATCCTTAACCATGGACACGGCTATTCGAATAGGTTTATTCTCTGCAGAGGGTGTACTCTCTACCCACGAGTAACGGATTTCTCTAGTCCAGCAGGACTAATTCCGTCTACGGTCTTTCTGTTGAAAACACACCTAACTTGCACACACCAGCTTATCTCATACGTGTCTGGAATCACCCACGACACCTGTTAAGCAAACTTTAAGTGGGGAGGCTACAACCTCGCGTAGGATGGGATCAAATTTACATCGCGCGCTCTAAGGGGTGGCCTCCCCTCTCGGTCCCAACCGGAAACACCCATGCCCCCGGACCAGGTGGCCTGCCTACCAGTTACAACCGGTATCTTCCACCATGGCCTCCCTGTACGGTGTGTGCTGGAAAGAGGTTGACAACTTACTGAACCGTACTCTACTTGCTGTAGAGACGAGTGGTAGTACGAAACAAGTATGGGGGTTACTGGAACAAGACTCGATCTACGGCCGACTCAGGAGGTTCAAGTATTCCCTGCATGATTAGCATGACAAATATATTCTCATCCAACAGAGTCACCTCTCATATCACCTTACCATGCCATACCAGACATAACCGTCCCGACGGAGACCGGCGACAAACTCAAGCCTACCCAAGTCAGAAGTTTTCCCGGGTTCCTGCCGGTATGCATGCAAGGCATAAGAGGGTGATTATCATCACAAGTGTGTCCATTTCCAACAGCATGGAAATCAACAACATGCACCCATGCATATGATCATATCACATGAAATAACAAGTCCTTCGAAATGCGGTGGTGTTATAAAGGTATCAACGATCACACCAAAATATTATGCCGGGGTTCAGAACGCTTGCCTTCAATGTGTGGAAAGGCAGGGTGCACTCCAAAACTTTTGAAAGTTTCTTCTTTCTCCCAAAATCCTATTTAAAATATATTTTAATTAACACATATTTCAAAAACAGAACCAAAAAGTTGTTTGAAAAATTTTCAGATAAATCTTAAAATAAACTAGATCAAATATGAGGAAGGTAGGAAAAAGAATCATTTCAATTGGAGTTATATTTAAAAAGTTATAGCCAGTCAAAGTTATGGTCAAAACTGTTATTTAAATTAAAACAGAAAAGAAAACGGTTCGGAAGGGAATACGTTTTCGGAGCGGGGAAAGCGTACTGGGGAAAATACGCCTTCACTTAACCGACGTGGATAGGCGCAGGGTCACTGACAGTGGGTCCAAGGGGCCCACTGGTCAGGTTTGACCAGTCTATCCCTTCCTCCTCTTCTTCTGCCCGAACGGAGGCGAGGCAACGGCGATCGTCGCCGGCGAACGGCGGCTCCCCGCGGGGCTCAGAGAGCGGGGATGGATCCGCCACTCCAGGGCGATCCTCCCGGTGGTCGCCAGGTAGGTGGGGACGGAGGGAGCTGCCGGCGGCGAGCTTCTCGGCGGAGGTGGCCTCGGGAGTAAAGTGATTTTTCTCCCGCGGTGTGCCCCGATCAAAATTGAGTAGTGGGGATGGCTTACGGGAAGATGAGGAAGCTCTTGGTGGAGAGAACGGAGAGTGGGAGGCCCTGGTGGTGCCGAAATGGCCGGGGCAGTGGCGGCGGCCGTGGTTGCCGGAGATGAGGAAGGAGGCCTCCCCGGGTCGATTGGCTGCCAAAGGGGGTCCTCTGGAGGTGGTTTGAGGTCGCGTGCGTGCTCAAAGGGGCTCGGGGTGTCCATTTATAGCGCGCCGAGGTCGGTTCCGCGGCGGCCGGATAAGCTCTCCGGCGAACCTCCTCTCTGTAGCTTGCAGGGCAACGTGGCGTGGCTGGGGATGACGGCAAGAGCTAGTGGACGAGAGGGCACTGCTCCAGGGGCCAGGTGGCGAGCCGGGGTTGCTTGGGCGGCGCTGCACGGCGCTGGGCTGTCGGGCGGCGGCGGCGGCTAGCGCTTGGCCTGTCGGGCGCGGCGGGGCTGCTTGGCGCGTAGCTGAGAGAAGGGGAGCGCGTGGCGAGGTTCTGCAGAGCGGGCCAAAGCCGTGGGGGCCAGCGTGTCGGCTCGGCCGCGTGGCTGCAATACGCGCGCTCTGGGCGCGTCCAGTGCACGCACGGGACGTGCTCGACGAAATGCCATGGCACTCCAGAGCGCTTGGTTGGAGCTGGGATTTAGCAGGGTGGGGTTATAGTCTAAGGCAAAACCATTGGACAAGCTGGTTTGGTTAGGGGATTAAGTCCATAGTACAAACGAGGATTCATGTCAAAACTGATCATGCCCGAAAGGTGTCTGACAAAATGCCAAGGGCACCTAGGCATTTCTTGGAGTGGCCAAAATCTCCAGATCAGTGTCTCTGTGGATGAAAGAGAGAGTGGTGATGTTAGTTGGACAAAAGAAGAAACTTGCTAGTGCAAGTTTTACAAAACTCCAATTCTGGACAGGAAATAAATGACATTATTTCATGAACCAAAAATGATCCAAAAGGTGCATGCTCCTGGACTTAAGGGTTTAACATGGGGGACTACAAGTAGGAGAAATAATCAAGGGTTAAAGAGCAAGTAAAAACATGGTTGCTGTACAAACCATCAAGTTGGTCCAGAATGAAGATGAGGTTAATTCACTCAAATTTTTCAAAGGACACAAATAGGTTTTTGCACAAGGTGAAATAATAGGCTCCTACTGACCTCCCTTAATTTTGGTAGAAGTTTTAAAGAAATATTTAAATTGGTTGTAGTGCAAAATGCACTCTGGACCAGAGAAGAAAAATTGAGTGTAAGGCCCAAAATATTTCATGAATGAAATATATTTTTGCATAAAGTGATTTAAAAACATCACATGACATCTACAAATTTTTGTGGGAATTTTAAGTGAATTTATCAAATGGTTGTAGTTCAAATATGGCCATTTACCCTAAAAAAATCCATTTTTCAAGAAAACAAAGATCAAGCAACTAAATTAGTTAATTAGTTATATTGGATAAGGGAAAGTTTTACTTGAGAGGTTAAACAAGTCCAACAACATTTTAGAAAAGTTTTCTCTCTGGGAAAAACTCATAATAACAGGGAAGGAAATGATTTAAAAAAAATCAAAATGGAGCTCAAAAATTCAAAGTTTTAAATCCTGGCAAAATTTATTCCATTAAAACAAGGCCAAAATTTTGGGGTGTCACAATACTAACCCCCTTAAAAAAATCTCGCCCTCGAGATTTGCTAAAAGCGGTGTTAAGAAAATAAATACGCAATAAAGATGTAGCTACAGTGAGAAGGCAATAAGTGGTGAAAACCACAATGTGAAAAACTGGGGCTGCGCGGAAGAGTCTACGGTTCGGGACAAAACGGGTGATTTCTATGCTAGATATAAATTTAGGATAACTCCTAAATTTAGATATACGCTGGTCGCACCCGAGAGCACAGTGCTCTCTCTGGCTGACAGGTGGACCCGGGGTCCACTGTCAGTCTCCTCTTCTTCTCCCTCTGGCCCTTTCTTCCTCCTCTCTCCCGCGCGCTTTCTCCACCGGTGACGCCTAGTGTGTAGGGCATCTAGGCCGTACCGTGGTAGTGCGTGGCGTGCTAGCTGCCGGTGCAGCGTGCACTCACCTCGCGGGCCAGCGTGCTGTCGGCACTGCTCGCGGATTCGACTCCGAACACCGGCGATCGGCGACGAGCGGCGTTGGTGGACTTCGCCCACCGTACACCGAGCTCGAGCTATAAAAACGGTCGGGGTGCCTCTCTCTTCCTCCTTACAACTGGCCTCACTTCTCCTCCTCCTTATTTCTCCGTTACTGCTTACAGAAGCTTGGTCGAGGCTCTAATGGCGGAGGCGATGCCGGACTGGTTCGTGATCCTGATATGCGGAGGGCTGGCTGCGCTGCTGGGGCTCTCTTTGCTCCTGTGCGTGATGATCTTCGATGAGTATCGCGATGCTGCGGCTCGGGTGTTGGCTCTCCGCGGTGGTGGTGATCATGAGGATTATATGGAGTGTGCCGGGTGCTAACTGTTGTTAGGGGGTGATTAGCTGGATGTAACACTGTTGCAAAGTTTTGCAAACAGTGTATGTGTCCGAATGATTATGGTTGTGAGTCTGCTCGTGGTGCTGAGTGAAATTAAATAATCCACGTCGTGAGAAAGTGTAGATGTAGCAACTCAGGGAAAAGAAAATCTCACTCCAGGGTTTTGCGAGGGAAAAACATTTAATTTAAAGGAGCATAAACCACAACAAAAACTACACACATAAGCAGAAGCCAAATAATTGACTCGTCGTACAAACTCAGGGTATTACACGTAAGTCACACACATAAATAAATGCTGCAAAGAACAAATATAGTAGTGACGTCTAAAATGAAAATGGTAACTGGGCGGGGTCCTGATAAAATGTCTCTGGTAAAGGAATACATTCTTCTTCAATTGGAGGCAGTGGATTGACCAGTCGATGTATGCGTCTCTCCGTGTCGGGTCTCAGTGGCCTGCCGATGGCAATCTGAGGATTTAAATTTGCGAGGCTCTGGAGATAATCCATCACCCGCTGGTTTAAATGCTCTTGAGCAATTATGTACTGGATAGGGTTGGCTAGAACTGGGTCTCTCTCAATACGTCCACCGGGAAAAGATGTTACTTCTCCGGGTGCTGCACGACTCGGAAAGTAATACTATCCTCGTTCGCGGGCATAGGGTACTGCGGATCGAAGACGAGCAATCGCTTCTTTCGCAGCAGCCTCTATGGCCAAGTGTGGGGTTGGCATAGATTTCCCCATGAAGGAAACTTCCGTTGGATCTTGGTTGGGGTCTACAGGAGGAATGTGTACTGCTGCCCAATATTCCGAGGTGGATGGGGTGATCCTCGATTTGAACAGCTCGTACTGGGGTGGCTGGGTAGAACCCATGGTACTGCGGGTAAAATCCCACAATATTTTGACAAAGCTACCTGGGGTTGCATCTGGGGTTCTCAGATGAATGCTGGGGTTCGGCATGACAGGAAAAAAAACGTGAGTGTTGTGCACAAAGTGAGGGTTGCTGGGTAAGGTCACAAGGTGGCCTTTATATAGCAGTGGAGCCGGATCGTTTCACCGTGGTGAAAGGTAAAAAATTTCCAGCTTAGTTCCAAAGGTCGGGTCGGTGTCAGAGATACACATATCTCATAAAGAGACGTGTTACTGTGGTTGTCGTCGGGTTGGTCTTGGTAGTTGTGTTCGAAAAAAATATGCAGCTATGCGCTGACTAAATATGCAAGGCTACTATTAAACTAGAGGCACAAAGACAGGTTGTGTTAATATACGCGGTCGCATGATTACAAAGCGAGGATACATTGAAACTTGGTGCTACTCATACTGCTTAGTCTACTTCGTTTATGTCTAAACGGGCGTGCCTGGTGGATGTCGAGGCTTCTCCACGTGTTTCTCTGCCGGGATTAGTCGGAGATGGCGGAGGAACTGCAGGGTCGGGGTAGTGAAAATGACCATCGCGGGGATTGTTGGCCACAACCCCGTTGGAGTGTGCTCCCAATATGCGACGAAGCACTTCTGGGGTTATCGCAGCACCTTGGCTGATGGCTGGGGCAGATCTCGGGGTCTCGATCGATTGTCCAAACAGCACGACTGGGTTGTCGGTGTTGGGCTCGTTTTCTTCTCTCGCCGGGGCTCAACGAACCAGCTCTCCACGAGCTGCGATTAGATCAATAGTGATCTGGTCGAACAGTGCCTCTAGTGCACTTACATAGCGCACTAGGTGCAATAATGCGGGGTCCGTCTCGTGATCTCCATTGGCAACTTGGGGTGGTCTACCATACCCTTCTCATCTGGGGTAGTAGTGGAACGAGCGACAGTTAACTCTGGGCGACAAGTGCCTGAGATGAACTATAGCCTCTCGAGCGGCTAGCTGGATGGCTTGTGGCTCAAAGGAAGTTGTTCTTCCGGTGAACCGGTAGGGGTGCTCGGGTGCTAGACTCCTACCGTAAATGTGCACAGTGGCCCAGAATTGGCGGTCTTCACCGCTCATGGGTCCTTGATATACAACATATTCTGGTGGCTCTTCTAACGCGTAGGCACGACGGGTGAGGTTTGCAAGGATGGTCACAAAACCTCCAAGGTTGGTTGCTGTGGTTTCGCTGTGCACTATAGGTCCAGGCATTGTGGCTCGGTTTGGGGTAGCGACTGTGTGTGCTGGTTTGGGGCTAGCGCGCCCCTTTTTATAGGAAAAAGGGGATGGAATCTTCCTTCGCACGCTTGCGAGAAAAGACTATTTAGGGGCCGGTCACTGGCGCATGAGTGACAAGTTAGGTTGATAGGTTGGGCACCGACTACCAAAAGTGTTGGGTCACTGTGTGGCTATCTTGCACGAGAAGCTTGGCTGGGGTTTGGTTAAGGCCTGGTGGGTTGGTTTTCCTATGTTTATTGACCTGGCTAAGATAGGATTAGCCAATGGTCAGCCTGGCTCTGATACCAAGTCTGTCACGACCGGTTTTTCCGGGTAATAAATTTCCAAAAAAGACTGTCGTGCTCATCAGCCCCAGGATTACTGTTAGCTGATGAGGCTCCAACTTGATACAGAAACTCCAAGCAAAATTACAAAATATGTAGTACAAGACCATTCTGGCCTGTGGGTACAACAAATGGTTTCTAGTGGTTGATGGCGGAAGCGGGTTGTGAAACATCTATGTCTATGGGACTCCATTCCCCACGGGAACAGCTGACCAGGTTAAATTCCTATCTTCGCGAGGCTGTTATCTCCATTGAGTGGTTTCCGGGGCTGGCATCGCATCGCTCCTCTCCGAGTAAGAAAAAATCTGGCCAAGACAATAGCCAGGGACAAGCCAGTGAGTACTTTGAATGTACTCGCAAACATTATGAACACAGGTATAATATAACAATGATGTGCTGAAAAGTATTTTATGCTCATGACGTCAGTCACAAAAGATAAATAAATCTTGGATGCGTGCAAGCAAGTTATTTAATAAATTGCAATAACATGGTAGTATAAAAATTTATGAAACAAATAACAAGTAATGCCACAGTCGGGCGTCTGAGCGACGCCACATAAAGGGCTTTAAAAGAAATGCCACAGTCGGGCGTCTGGGCGACGCCATATAAAGGGCTTTAAAAGAAATGCCACAGTCGGGCGTCTGAGCGACGCCACATAAAGGGCTTTAAAAGAAATGCCACAGTCGGGCGTCTGGGCGACGCCACATAAAGGGCTTTAAAAGAAATGCCACAGTCGGGCGTCTGAGCGACGCCACATAAAGGGCTTTAAAAGAAACAATCATAGTGAATATCCCGGAGGTAGAACCATCCCAGAGATACACGATAATAACAATAATATCATGGGTTAGTCAACAATAATAATAATCATAGTTATCACAAGTCACAAGTAGTAATTCCATTTCTGGATTAACAGTTTCACCTCCGAAGACCGACGCTAAGACCGACACTTGACCCATCCCAGACTGTAATCCTTAACCATGGACACGGCTATTCGAATAGGTTTATTCTTTGCAGAGGGTGTACTCTCTACCCACGAGTAACGGATTTCTCTAGTCCAGCAGGACTAATTCCGTCTACGGTCTTTCTGTTGAAAACACACCTAACTTGCACACACCAGCTTATCTCATACGTGTCTGGAATCACCCACGACACCTGTTAAGCAAACTTTAAGTGGGGAGGCTACAACCTCGCGTAGGATGGGATCAAATTTACATCGTGCGCTCTAAGGGGTGGCCTCCCCTCTCGGTCCCAACCGGAAACACCCATGCCCCCGGACCAGGTGGCCTGCCTACCAGCTACAACCGGTATCTTCCACCATGGCCTCCCTGTACGGTGTGTGCTGGAAAGAGGTTGACAACTTACTGAACCGTACTCTACTTGCTGTAGAGACGAGTGGTAGTACGAAACAAGTATGGGGGTTACTGGAACAAGACTCGATCTACGGCCGACTCAGGAGGTTCAAGTATTCCCTGCATGATTAGCATGACAAATATATTCTCATCCAACAGAGTCACCTCTCATATCACCTTACCATGCCATACCAGACATAACCGTCCCGACGGAGACCGGCGACAAACTCAAGCCTACCCAAGTCAGAAG
The DNA here is from genome assembly GCF_002162155.2 of Triticum dicoccoides. Taxonomy (NCBI): domain Eukaryota; kingdom Viridiplantae; phylum Streptophyta; class Magnoliopsida; order Poales; family Poaceae; genus Triticum; species Triticum dicoccoides. The sequence goes on from NC_041389.1 coordinate 167,570,270, forward strand.
TTTTCCCGGGTTCCTGCCGGTATGCATGCAAGGCATAAGAGGGTGATTATCATCACAAGTGTGTCCATTTCCAACAGCATGGAATCAACAACATGCACCCATGCATATGATCATATCACATGAAATAACAAGTCCTTCGAAATGCGGTGGTGTTATAAAGGTATCAACGATCACACCAAAATATTATGCCGGGGTTCAGAACGCTTGCCTTCAATGTGTGGAAAGGCAGGGTGCACTCCAAAACTTTTGAAAGTTTCTTCTTTCTCCCAAAATCCTATTTAAAATATATTTTAATTAACACATATTTCAAAAACAGAACCAAAAAGTTGTTTGAAAAATTTTCAAATAAATCTTAAAATAAACTAGATCAAATATGAGGAAGGTAGGAAAAAGAATCATTTCAATTGGAGTTATATTTAAAAAGTTATAGCCAGTCAAAGTTATGGTCAAAACTGTTATTTAAATTAAAACAGAAAAGAAAACGGTTCGGAAGGGAATACGTTTTCGGAGCGAGGAAAGCGTACTGGGGAAAATACGCCTTCACTTAACCGACGTGGATAGGCGCAGGGTCACTGACAGTGGGTCCAAGGGGCCCACTGGTCAGGTTTGACCAGTCTATCCCTCCCTCCTCTTCTTCTGCCCGAACGGAGGCGAGGCAACGGCGATCGTCGCCGGCGAACGGCGGCTCCCCGCGGGGCTCAGAGAGCGGGGATGTATCCGCCACTCCAGGGCGATCCTCCCGGTGGTCGCCAGGTAGGTGGGGACGGAGGGAGCTGCCGGCGGCGAGCTTCTCGGCGGAGGTGGCCTCGGGAGCAAAGTGATTTTTCTCCCGCGGTGTGCCCCGATCAAAATTGAGTAGTGGGGATGGCTTACGGGAAGATGAGGAAGCTCTTGGTGGAGAGAACGGGGAGTGGGAGGCCCTGGTGGTGCCGAAATGGCCGGGGCAGTGGCGGCGGCCGTGGTTGCTGGAGATGAGGAAGGAGGCCTCCCCGGGTCGATTGGCTGCCAAAGGGGGTCCTCTGGAGGTGGTTTGAGGTCGCGTGCGTGCTCAAAGGGGCTTGGGGTGTCCATTTATAGCGCGCCGAGGTCGGTTCCGCGGTGGCCGGATAAGCTCTTCGGCGAACCTCCTCTCTGTAGCTTGCAGGGCAACGTGGCGTGGCTGGGGATGACGGCAAGAGCTAGTGGACAAGAGGGCACTGCTCCAGGGGCCAGGTGGCGAGCGGGGTGGCTTGGGCGGCGCTGCACGGCGCTGGGCTGTCGGGCGGCGGCGGCTAGCGCTTGGCCTGTCGGGCGCGGCGGGGCTGCTTGGCGCGTAGCTGAGAGAAGGGGAGCGCGTGGCGAGGTTCTGCAGAGCGGGCCAAAGCCGTGGGGGCCAGCGTGTCGGGTCGGCCGCGTGGCTGCAATACGCGCGCTCTGGGCGCGTCCAGTGCACGCACGGGACGTGCTCGACGAAATGCCATGGCACTCCAGAGCGCTTGGTTGGAGCTGGGATTTAGCAGGGTGGGGTTATAGTCTAAGGCAAAACCATTGGACAAGCTGGTTTGGTCAGGGGATTAAGTCCATAGTACAAACGAGGATTCATGTCAAAACTGATCATGCCCGAAAGGTGTCTGACAAAATGCCAAGGGCACCTAGGCATTTCTTGGAGTGGCCAAAATCTCCAGATCAGTGTCTCTGTGGATGAAAGAGAGAGTGGTGATGTTAGTTGGATAAAAGAAGAAACTTGCTAGTGCAAGTTTTACAAAACTCCAATTCTGGACAGGAAATAAATGACATTATTTCATGAACCAAAAATGATCCAAAAGGTGCATGCTCCTGGACTTAAGGGTTTAATATGGGGGACTACAAGTAGGAGAAATAATCAAGGGTTAAAGAGCAAGTAAAAACATGGTTGCTGTACAAACCATCAAGTTGGTCCAGAATGAAGATGAGGTTAATTCACTCAAATTTTTCAAAGGACACAAATAGGTTTTTGCACAAGGTGAAATAATAGGCTCCTACTGACCTCCCTTAATTTTGGTAGAAGTTTTAAAGAAATATTTAAATTGGTTGTAGTGCAAAATGCACTCTGGACCAGAGAAGAAAAATTGAGTGTAAGGCTCAAAATATTTCATGAATGAAATATATTTTTGCATAAAAGTGATTTAAAAACATCACATGACATCTACAAATTTTTGTGGGAATTTTAAGTGAATTTATCAAATGGTTGTAGTTCAAATATGGCCATTTAACCTAAAAAAATCCATTTTTCAAGAAAACAAAGATCAAGCAACTAAATTAGTTAATTAGTTATATTGGATAAGGGAAAGTTTTACTTGAGAGGTTAAAAAAGTCCAACAACATTTTAGAAAAGTTTTCTCTCTGGGAAAAACTCATAATAACAGGGAAGGAAATGATTTAAAAAAAATCAAAATGGAGCTCAAAAATTCAAAGTTTTAAATCCTGGCAAAATTTTATTCCATTAAAACAAGGCCAAAATTTTGGGGTGTCACAGACTAAACATGGACTAGAGGTTATTAAATGACATGCTAAAAGACCATGTTACCCCTAGTAAGGAACTAATAGAAACAAGGTGCGATGCGTGGCAGGGGCAACTGTTGGGAAAAGTCCCAAAAAGACTCCCTCGAGGTCTTCTTTCTTTAGTCCCAAATGCCCACTTTTAGTCCCTAAAAGTCCCTCATGTTTGGTTTAGATGTGACTGACACGGAGTTTTTTTAGTCCCTACACCAAAATGTCCCTGTAAACAAACACCCTCTAAAAATGCCGCTGGAAAATTGATGCAATGCCATAGTTAAAAGCAAATTACATGTTTAACGAATTTTATTGTTAATATAATCTCTATGTTAATATTAATCAATGCCACCGTTTGAGAAATGCTACTGTCTTGCTTTCTTTCCCATTTAGATAAGGTAGATGCTTCTTTTTGTTGGCTTCTGTGTCATCCATCGTTATTGACCACTAATTGTTTCCTTTGCACCTCTGTGTAAACAGGGTTATCTACTTCACCTCGTTGCCATTGTGACCGTTTGTTGCACTGCACAAAACACTTTTGTTTTAAGAGTGTTTTGTGCAGTTCAACCAAATGTCACACCGACAACATTGCTTGATTGCTTGATCTTAGTGGAACTGCACAAGAGGAGATCTTACTTCTTATCCGTTAAGGCGAATTTGGTTCAGATCTTCTTCTTGTGAGTTGTTTGAATTCCGCATCATGAGAGGTCAATACTAGCCTTCTTTCACATGATTCTGCAGTGTGCTTTCAAATGTTGTGCTACTTGTACTATAATGTTGCTTGATTTTAGTGAACTGCACAAATGGAGACAAGACTTCCAGTCTGTATGTGCACCGTAATATCCCATTGAGGTAAGATAAGGATATTTCACAACTGTTGGCCTGTATTTTGCCACTTTCAGCATAAAATTAAGTTTAGTACTATACTTGTGCTCCCTAATTAACATGCCAAATCTTACATTGAAGGCGAAGCTTGTCTGTTATTGAACCAAGTGATGAAGGGGAAGAATAAGCGGAAGAAAAACAAAAATCAACTCCCGGTGCTGTAATGAAGCACTAGAACTGTGATGACACAAGTAATGATATAGTTTTGCATCTTAATTTATTGCTATGGCTGGAACGAGCAATTGTTTTGCCACTGATTTGATGCCATACGTAATTATCTCTACTTGTGCAAACAGGGATCTTCTTTGAAGATACCATATATTTTAGTGGAACTGCACAAGAAGATGTTGGAAACATTAAACTAATCGAGGAGTATATAGTAAGCATGGCCACCCCCGTAGATAGCAACAGATGGTTCCGGAGAAGTGCTTCATCTGTATGCTCTACACAATCAGCCTCCTGACAAAGGTTGGTACTCGCCCACTGATTTCATCCATATGATTTAGCTTTGTCATCTCTATCGGTGTTGTGCTACTGTTTAGATACTGTCATGAAAAAGTGGTATTGTCCTTGAGAAGTGCTTCATCTATGTTGTTTTAAATATTTCCTTTGCTTTTTTTCGAGCAAACAGGGATGCTAGCATTTAGTAGTCCTCTTGTCTTTGCACAACAGGATCATCTTCCTCTGAAGAAGAATATGGAGTACGTGAAGTGACTAGTTCCGATTATGCCAGGATGAAGAAGCCCCGTCTATCTTCTCATCAGAAGGAGCAGTTGAAGGATGGTTACATTACTCCCCACAAGACCAAACTAACTTCAGCTCAGAAGGACTGACAAATCTCCATTTTTTTGCTGTGATGCACGAGTACAATGTTGTTCTAGGATTCTTTCTGGTGAGTTCCATTTTTCTAAAAGTGTGCTCTACATGGACCATGTATGTGCCTGTTGAAACTGTCAATTCATAGTACAGTTTGCTTTATACTAATAACTTTTTTGTATTTGTGCAAACAGGGGTGCTCAGCTTGATTTCAATGGGAACTACACAAAATGTTCATGAATACATCAAATCATTCATTTCCACCACAAGAAAGGAGGTGCCCATAAGTTCAAGGCATTGCAACATATAAGGGCGAAATCATACAAGCTACGCGCGAATTTGGTTGATTTTGGTGGAACTGCACAAAAAGAACAGCTGGTTTATTTAGCACGAGGTGCCATGTCAATGTCCAAACTGATGGCAAACCCTGCCCATTCCACAATCGTAGGCATTTGATACTTTGGAATGGGACAACCTTGTCAAAATTTGCTCATTGATTTTAGGAAGATATGCGTTTGATATTTTCGAATGGGACGCCCTTTGCTGTCAGCAGCGTCGATCAATTTTTTCTTTATTCTTTAGTTGTCAAGTAAATATTGCCTCTGACATGTGAGTCGCTGAGATGCATAATCATCGATTGTTTTGAATGTTCTCTATGAATTGCCAGGCCTGTGTGTTTGATTGCAATGTACAGAAACGCTAAAAAGTTGCTCAAACTCTTTGTACTCCTTCTGTTCCTTTTTACTTCGCACATTGTGAAAGTGCATACTTTTTTGTATAAGATTGGTCAAAGTAGAGATACTTTGACTGCAGACAAAACTTGTATGTAGACTAGAAAGGACCGGAGGGAGTACATGTGAAACTGCTGCAAACGAGGTGATCACCCTGGGAATAACGCTAGTACGTATTGTTTTGCATGTTCATCCAATGCCAGTGATATAGGAATTTGAACTAATCGAAATAAATCCATTCATACATGGTCGGATTTCATATAAACATGTCGGATTTCATTACATTTCATACATTCTTCAACTAGAAAGGGGTGCGTTGGAGGTACAATTAATTAACCGAAGCTACCCACCTATGTCCCGCTAAGCCGAACAGAAGCTTCAGTGACTTAACTGCAGGTGCAGTTGCGTAACTGACATGTGGCCTGTTGGGCCCACGTGTCAGTCAGCCAACTGCACGAGCAGTTAAGTAGAAGCAGCGTTCTTCTCCAGCGTAGCTCTCCGACTCCAGGTTGCCGCCAAGAAGCTAACCGGCCGTCAATGTCAACCCGCCTAGCTTGGCTTCAACCGGAGGGTAGCAGCGGTGGCCTTACTTGGACCCGAGCGGTGGCGGCCTACCGTGTTCTACTCTTCCTCGTTTTCTGTGTGGCGTGGCCTTGTTGGCAGCGGGGCGGGGCCTCGGCGGAGCCGGCGATGTCCTCTGTCTTGTTGCCGGCGGGCGGCGCCTCAGCGGAGCGGTGGAAATCCTCCCCCACGTTGCCGGCAGGGTGGGCCTCGACTGAGCCGGTGATGTCCTCTGCCTCGATATTGGTGGGGCGGGGCCTCGGCAGAGCCGGCTGTGTCCTCTGCCTCGTTGTTGGGGCCGTGGGGCCTCAGCGGAGCCGGCGGTGTCCTTTGCCTCGTTGTTGGCGCCGCGGGGCCTTGGCGGAGCAGGGCCTCGTCGACGCCAGCGGAGCGGGGACTCGTCGGAGCCGGCATTGTCCTCTGCCTCGTCCTCGGTCTCGCCAAACAGCGCCTCACCCGCTTCATTGCCCTCTTTGCTAGCCTCTTTGTAGGCGGCCGCAGCCTCCGCCACCCGAATGCGGTACCGCCAGCGCTCGAGGCGGCCCTTGCAGGCAGAGCGGTACGAGTCAAGCAGCGCCTCTTGCTCCGCCCGCCCCATGGCGATCTGCTCCTCCGCCTGCAGGTGCTCCTGGAGGAGATGGTGGTTGTAGGCGGCCTCGGCCTGCGCCTCCCGGAACTGCTCCTCACGCATCTGCCTCACCCTGTCCATATATTGGGCACGGGCCTCGCCGTTGGTCATGGTGCAATGCACCGGCGAGGATGACGCGGAGGAGGGGGTTGGCGCCGGATCGTCGACTACCATGTTCTCCATTGGGACATCATCGTCCTCCGGCTGCCTGCCGGCCAACCGGTCGGCAGCAATGGCTGCCATCTCCTTGTGGTCCGTCATCCGCCCGTCCCGAAGAGCGCTGGAGCGCGAGGAAGCCATGGTGGGAAGTAGTGGTGTGGACAGGAGAAAGGGAACGAATGCGGATGACTGCGGCTATGGCCGGCGCAGCAGTTTACATAGTAATGGTGGGCGGGCAGAGGGACAGACGTGTGGCGCCGGAGTAGCCGCCTCGGCAACCGCGTATCATTAATGTGTTCGGCAGATGGACGGACGGATGACACTTGTGTCGTTTGAAGGCGGAGCAATCTCCTGCACCGGGAAGCGGGGCGGCCGGCGCTGACTGTTTCGGGCGGAAAGCGCGCGAGGGCGAGGAGATGACTTTACTTGGATAGGATGACAATGGGGACCCACCAGGTCCATATATAATAAGGAGGCACTTGCGTACGTGAGGCTATGGAATTTTGCTTCCTCCTGGTTTCCTGACATCACGGTCCCACACCATTGTCAACCTATGTACTCCCTCCTTTCCGGTTTATAGGGCTTATCTCAAAATTTTAGTTTTTCCATTTTATAAGGCTCAATTTGGTTGTTTTCCATCACATGTTCAGATTCCAAGGTGCATTAAATCATTGCACGCAAGTATTAAGAGAAAATTGACCAATGCATGTACTTTATGCATGCATGCATTGCAATTAATGCATTGATAAACATAATTTTTTGAGGATAACAAGAGCAATAATTAGGTGCTTTCGCAAAACTACAAAAAGTATTCCACCACTCACCATCTACCTTGATTGGTGAGATTTTTGAATTGAGCATTATAAACCGGAAAGGAGGGAGTAGTCAATAAACGAGAGAATTGCACAAGAAGCAGTCGACAACTGGGCCCAAGCAGCTCGAGCAGTATTTGTGTTTTTGAGGTGTGAGCACTTCAGAGTTTTTCGATGTTTAGCCCAGATATTAATTTTTCTCCTTTGAACAACAATGAAAACATCGCTGCAGGTATTAACTGGGCGGGCTGTGGCCCGTCTAGCCCAGGCCAGATATCCAGCCCAGATATTAATTTTTTTTCAAGCTGAAAATGGCTAGCCCAGCTATACTTTTTTTAGGAATACCCAGGCAAGGTCAAGTTGTTACTCTCCGCCCCGCTGGGCTGCAAATCTTTCCTAGGAGCTATGCATTAGGCTTAACAAGAAAATGGGCTTTAAGAAATAATAAATGGGATGTAATTATAAAAACTGGGTAGTAACTATAAAAAAATGCACCAAACAGTGATTACTTTATAAAATATTATTTTTGGATATTGAAAATTTTTATTTCAATAATTGTTGCGAGCGCAGTGTTTCGATGGATTTTTACGTAATATAAATTTATATTGAAATTTATTTAATCTGACTAGAAATTTCGGGATAAAAATATTCGGATCCCAACAAAATGTGGGAAATTTTATTGAATTCTGTTTTGAATGGTTGGTTGAAATGGGATGTACTTTTAACAAACTGTAAATGGGCTGTAGTAAATTCCATTAGAATTCAAAAATGAGCTACACATTCTTACAAATCTCAAATGGGCTATAACTTCTCTGCCACACACTTCTGGCCTTACTAAGTTGACGCGTCCCCTAAAAAAACAGAGTTGATGCGTATGCAAGGCTTTGTCAACTTATAGTCAACACACCTTTCTAGCAGCAGTGGTCGTGGGATGTCCATCCAACGGATGCCATGCTTCTTCTTCAATCTCGGATATTCTAGCTTCACCCGCCCAAAAAATGATTCCTCCCCCTGACATCTGGGGCGCACCGTTTCGGAAGCTGACCTGTGGGCCTACTAAGTTGACGTACCAAGGGCTTTGTCAACTTAGTCAATATAAACGATTCTAGCTGCAGTGACCGTATGATGTCCATCCAACGGCCGTCGTGCTTCTTCAACCTCTGGTCTTCTTGCTCCAGCCGCCCAAAGAAGCGCCGGTCGTGCCGCCTGCTCCTACCTCCCGTGGCCGGCTGTGCTGCCGCGGAGGCCTCACCGCCCCCTACTACTCCCACCGCTGGCCAGGCCATCCCTCCGCTCACCCACACCCCCTGTTATTCTGCGGCGACGGCAGCGCAGCCGAACCAGTGAACCCTCGTACTCCTCTCCGCGTGTGCGTCCACTGTCGTGTCTTCCCCGGCTCCGCGTCGTCCCCTTCCTAGGCCTCGCCGTCGTCCACCGCCGTGGTGCTCCCGGCGCGGCGTGGTCAACGTGGTCAAGGAACGACTTCCATCGGACGTGGACTGTACGTGAAGAGGCTGACACTTGGGTCCACGGCAGCTGCAAGGAAGTGCCTCCTTATAACGCGCAAAATAATTATTCCTCCACCTGACAGCGGGGACCCACCGGACGGGCCACCATATTTCATGAAAAAAATGATTTGCCCCCTGACTGCTGGGACCCACGAGCTACATCTTCGCATGCAAGGAAGTGCGTCCGGGAAAAAAATGATTGGCCCCCTGACTGTTGGGACCCACCAGCTACATCTTCGCACGCAAGGTAGTGTGTCCGGAAAAAAATGATTCGCCCCCCGACTGCTGGGACCCACCAGCTACACCTTCGCACGCAAGGAAGTGCGTCCGGGCCAAAAAATTATTCGCCCCCCTGACTGCTGGGACCCAGCAGCTACACCTTCGCACGCAAGGAAGTGCATCCGGGCAAAAAAAACCAAAACGATTCGCCCCCTGACTGCTGGGACCCACCATCTACATCTTCGCTGGAAAGGAAGTGCCTGACAGTCGGGACCCACCTGGTCGAAGCGTACGTAGCATTGTCATCCTGGTTCCGAACGTGTATGTACATACTGGTCGATGTAGAGGCGCGCACGTGTCGTAGTAGAGGTGCGCATGTGTCGTAGTATAGGCACGCACGTAGCATGTACACGTACGTACAGCGGCCAGGGTGCAAGAAAGAAAATACAGCCACATATGTGTACATACCGGCGGGGTCTCGAACGCCTACTCGCGCATACGTAATGCGAGGGCTCGTGTTCATGGGGAGGCAACGGAATGTGTCGTGTTCATGGGGAGGCAACGGAATGCGTCGTGTTCATGGGGAGGCAACGGAATGTGTCGTGTTCATCGGGAGGCAACGGATCGCGTGGGAGCCAACCGGCCTGGACAGAATAGGTGATGGAAATGAGGCCTAGCGTACCGCAGAATGGAGGAAACGGCCTTGTGTTCGACCGGCCACGTTCGAAACAGGGTCCAATTGATCGGGAGGGGTCTGGCATACAGCAAAACGGAGGAAACGGACCTCCTACGGTCGAAACGGGGGTCCTGTTGATCGGGAGGGGTGTGGCGTACCGCAAAATGGACAAAACAGACCTCCTATGGTCGAAACGGGGGTCATGTTCATCGGGAGGGGTGTGGCGTACCGCAAAACGGGACTCCACGGGATACTGTTCATCTCCACCGTCGACCTCCTCCAGCCTCCATGGGCTACCGTCGACCTCCTCCAGCCTCCATGGGCTCCTGTTCATCCAGCCTCCACCGTGCGCTACTCCACCGGCTCTTGTTCAACCACCCCTCCACGGGCACCCCTCCACCGTCTACTGTTCATCCAGCCCTCCACACCACGGGGTCCTGTTCAACCACCCATCCACTGTCTACTGTTCATCCAGCCCTCCACACCACGGGGTCCTGTTCATCCAGAGGCAACGCCACTGCTCACTATTCATC
>NC_041389.1:167580610-167619182 GCF_002162155.2 Triticum dicoccoides
GATCGGCTTCAGTTAGCAGCAGTAGCGAAGGAATCGCTTGATCGGGTTCAATTAACAGCCATCGATCGATTGCTCGGGTTCAGTAACACGTAGCCTACAGTGCAATAGCTCGGGTTCAGTTAGAGGCCAACGCCTCAGTCGGGTTCAGTTAGAGCCAACGCCTCGCACACGCGCGCGTACGTGTACGAGAGAAACACGCATCGCTCGGCCCCCGACCTCCCACCGTAACCGGGAACTCCCCAAAATTTTCCTCCCCCTCGCTTCTACCACGGTTTTTTCCGTCATGGACGGCCCAACGAATGTCATGCAGTTGCGTCTCCGGCCCGCCCAGGACTAAAAGCCCATTTTCTGTCATGATTTTTTGTCATAGAAGTAGGAGCCCACCACATCTATGATGATACCGAGTTCTGTCACAATTATCATCATAGAAGTGTCATATGTATGATAGAAAAAAATTCGTTCGGCCCAAAATGTCACGGATGTGTCTTTTTTGTAGTGTATACATGATCATGCCTAGATATTCTCATAACTATGCACTTCTCTATCAATTGCTCGACAGTAATTTGTTCACCCATCGTAATACCTATGCTATCTTGAGAGAAGCCACTAGTGAAACCTATGGCCCCCGGGTCTATCTTTTATCATATAAGTTTCCGATCTACTTTATTTTGCAATCTTTACTTTCCAATCTTTATCATAAAAATACCAAAAATATTTATCTTATCTTATTATCTCTATCAGATCTCACTTTCGCAAGTTACCGTGAAGGGATTGACAACCCCTTTATCGTGTTGGTTGCGAGGTTCTTGTTTGTTTGTGTAGGTACGAGGGACTTGCGTGGAGCCTCCTACTGGATTGATACCTTGATTCTCAAAAACTGAGGGAAATACTTACTCTACTTAGCTGCATCACCCTTTCCTCTTCAAGGGAAAACCAACGCAGTGCTCAAGAGGTAGCAGCAGCCCGCCAGCTTCGGCGTCTCCTTCAGGGTCTATGGGGGGCTCATGTCCTCTATCGCCTTGACCTTTTCTGGGTTGGCCTCGATCCCTCTGTGTGACACCAAGAAGCCCAGTAGCTTGCCAGAGGGAACCCCAAACACGCACTTCTCGGGATTAAGCCGAAGATCCACCTTGCACAGGCTGGCAAATGTCTCCTCCAGATCTTTTATCAAGGTCCCGGCCTCCTGAGACTTCGCCACTATATCATCAACATAGGCCTCTGTGTTTCTCCCAAGCTACGAGCCCAGGGCGACATGCATCAGTCGCTGGAAGGTTGCCCCGGCATTACGCAGCCCGAAGGGCATGCAGGTGTAGCAGTACACCCCGCAGGTGTCACAGCCCCAGATCAGCCCTTGTTTGTTTTTGCTTTAGCATCCATGCAACATGTTTAAATTTTATGAAATTTGAAATGGGGATGACCAAGCCCTAGCACCAAAGCATTGCAAATAGGTTCAACTTCAAAATATTTTCAAAGAACCCAAATTGGTTTGCAAAAATGTTCATGATTACTGGAAAAGGGTGAAAACCATATCCAGAGATGATGGATATTTTTCCAAGACATTTTTGGATTTTTGAATTAAATCCTATTGTATTTGACCTTGGGCATTTAAATACTATAAATAATTTAAATGTTCAAATAAATGTTGGAAATTGTTAAGGGTCACTGAAATAATTCAGAAAGCACCCATAATTGTTTCTAGGATTTTATAAAATGATTTGATATTTTAAGTCAAATCAAAACAAACTACAGAAATAGAAATAGAAAAGAGGAAATAAAAGAAAGGGAGAGAAGGCCACCAGGCCACCTACCTAACTTACCTGGCGCCCACTTACCTGGCCCAGCACGGCCCAGCCCATCTCCACTCCCCCTGTCGTCTTCCTCCTCGCCAGAAGGACCGAGGCGTGGTGCGCGCCCGAGAGGCCTCGGCCACCTCCTGCTTCCCCTGGCCACCTCCTGCTTCCTCCTCGACGCCCCGGTGACGCCACGCGCCTCCCCGACCCCCTCTCACCTCTCCCTCACTCGCTGCACCCTCTCTCCCTCCCCTGACTCCCTTCCCCGAGCTCACCCGAGAGTCGCCGTTCGCCATAGCCGCAGCCACCAGCCCTCCCTCGCCCTTCCGCCAGTTCCAGAAGCTCCGCCGCTGACCTCTACACCGTCCCCGCCAAGCCACACGAGCGGACGCGCCCTGCAGCGGCTTCCCCGACCTCTTCTTCAAGCTTCGGCCGCCGAGATCGCCGGCGACCGTGTGCCCTCCCTGACGCCTCCCCGAGCTCCCCGAGGCCACCGTCGCAACCCCTGTGAGCCTCCGGTCAATTCCCCTCTTCTCCCCGCGTCGATTTCGCGCCCTAGCCACAGATGCACATAGCCGAGTTGTGCTCGTCGCCGGCGAAGTCGTCACCATGGCTTGAGCAAGCCCAGTTTGCCCCTGAGCATGTCATCGCGCTCGCGCTGCTCCCAGGAGCCGATCTAGCCCACCCGTTCGTCTCACCGTGCACCACAACGCCGATTCCAAGCACACCCGAACTCCGGCCGCCGCCTTGGAGCTCGCCGTCGTCGGCTCCGGCCACCATAGGTCCGGCCACCACCACCGTTCGACGCGTGCCACTGCGTGCATTTGAATGCAACTAACCGCGCTCGAAATGATGCCCTGAGGGCGATTTCCGAAGCCCGCCGCCGCACCTGGCCTCGCCGGCGTCATGTCGCCGGTGGGGTTGACCCACTTGACCACGGCGGAACCCCCCCTAGGTCGATGACAGGTGGGGCCAGCCCCTGTTAATTAGTCTAGGTGTTAGATTAGTTAACGCTAATTAATTTAGTTAATTATTTAAGCCACTGACATGTGGGCCCAGCCTGCTGACATTTTCGTTAGTATTAGTTTAACCCTAATCAACCAGGTTAACCAACTGAGTCACTGACACGCGGGACCCACTGTCAGGTTTGACCTGGACCCGCCTAGTTGACCTGCTGGCATCAGCATGACCTAGTGCTGACGCAATAAATCATTTTCTGGTTTTAAAATAATTCAGGTAATTCCAGAAAATTGTAAAAACTTCTAAAAATCATAGAAATTCAACCGTAACTCCAAATTAAATAATTTATATATGAAAAATTATCAGAAAAATTCAAGGAATCCATATGTACCATTTTCATGCATGTTAGAACAACTTATAGCTGCTGTTTAGCACAAATCAATTAAATGGCATTTGAATAATCACAAATGGAGTTTGAATTTGAATCTTGTATTCAAACCAACTTCATTTAATCTGTTGCTAGTTGCATTAGCTCAAAACACATTCATATTGCCATGTCATAGCATGCATCATATTGTGCATTGCATTGATCGTGTTTCTTCTGTGTTTCCCGGTGTTGTTCTCCCTCGGTAGACGTTGTACCGACGATGTGATCGTTGACACTGATGAAGACTCAATGTTATCTTCAGAAGTGCCAGGCAAGCAAAACCCCCTTGTTCATTCCGATACAATCCTACTCTCTCACCCTACTCTCTTTTACTGCATTAAGACAACAATGATTCAACTGTTACTTGCTGCGGTAGCTGAACCCCTTTATCCTTTGCATGACCTGTCATGCCACAGTAAATAGATGAAACCCACTAGCATGAGTAGGAGTTGTTTGAGCCCTGTTGTGCCTACTCATTCATGCTTGTTTGTCATGCCTGCTACTGCTTAGAGTTGAGTCAGGTCTGATTCATCGGGGATGAATCAGAGGTGTGTGAACATGTCCTACTGTGTGTGAGCTAAGTGTGTGAATACGATTTGGTAAAGGTAGCGGTGAGAGGCCATGTAGGAGTACATGGTGGGTTGTCTCATTGCAGCCGGCCTCAGGAACTGAGTTCTGTGTTTGTGATCCATGATTCAGCTACTACCACGCATTGGGCCCGAAACCAATGGACCCTCTCGGCTTCTTGATCACCCTTGTCCTCTGTCCAGGAGTTGCAAGTAGTTTCTGGTGTTTGTAGTATGCTGGAGGTCGTGGACAGCGCTGACCGGAGGGGTGGGCTGTGATGCGGTAGGCACGTGGCCGGGTATACCGGGCGCCCGTTTGGTGTCACGGAACCCTGTTCACATTGTTTGGGGCTGTGAGCGAAACTCCGGCCGGATCTCCTCATGGATGGAACCCGAATAGGCGATAAACCTGGACTAGAGACTTGAGTGTTTAGGCAGGCCGTGGCCGACACCCACGTTGGGCTTCCGCTTGAAGGTTGCCGAGTACATGTCGTGTAAACGGCGGTAAGTGGTGAGAGCGTGTGTGAAGAAGTACACCCCTGTAGGGTTAACATCATCTATTCGAATAGCCGTGTCCGCGGAAAAGGACTTCTGGGTTGCTTATATCAGTTCATAGACAAGTGAAAGTGGATACTTTAAAATGCGCAAGATAAGCGTGGATGCTATGGATGGCGTTCTCGTAGGGAGACGGGAGCGGATCCATAGTGGTGTATTGATATGGTGAATATGTGGACTCGTGTGCGCCACCTCAAAAGAGTTACTTGCAGTCGTAGTTCAGGATAGCCACCGAGTCAAAGCTGGCTTGCTGCAGTTAAACCCCACCATCCCCTTGTTGATAATGATGCATATGTAGTTAGTTCTGATGTAAGCCTTGTTGGGTACATTTGTACTCACGTTTGCCTATTTTATGTTTTTGCAGAGAGATTTCGGTCTCGCTAGTAGTACCGCGTGGACTTCGACGTTTAGCTTGTTACCTCAGCTACGATCTTGTGCCCTCGGCAGGATCTGGTAGATAGTCAGGCTTCTCAGCCTTTTCCATTTATAGTTGTCTGTACTCAGACATGATAGCTTCCGTTGGTGCTTTGACTTGTATGCTCTGATTATCGGGTCATGAGACCCATGTTGTAATATCTCGCTCCTCGGAGCCTAATGAATAAATACTTGAGTTGTAGAGTCATGTTGTGATGCCATGTTGTATTTGCACATATCAAGCATATTGTGTGTATGTTATTGAAATGCTTGGTATGTGTGGGATCTGGCTATCTAGTTGTTTATCCTTAGTAGCCTCTCTTACCGGGAAATGTCTCCTAGTGTTTCACTGAGCCATGGTAGCTTGCTACTGCTCCGGAACACTTAGGCTGGCCGGCATGTGTCCTTCTTCGTTCTTGTGTCTGTCCCTTCGGGGAAATGTCACGCGATGAATACCGGAGTCCTGTTAGCAGCTACAGCCCGGTTCACCGGAGTCCTGCTAGCCCAGTGCTACAGCCTGGATTCACTCGCTGATGACCGACACGTTCGATGCTGGGTCATGGATGCCTGTCCCTGTAAGTCTGTGCCACTTTGGGTTTACGACTAGCCATGTCAGCCCGGGCTCCTTATCATATGGATGCTAGCGACACTATCATATACGTGTGCCAAAAGGCGCAAACAGTCCCGGGCAAAGGTAAGGTGACACCCGTGGGAATACCGTGCGTGAGGCCGCAAAGTGATATGAGGTGTTACATGCTAGATCGATGTGGCATTGAGTCGGGGTCCTGACAGCGTCGGTATCAGAGCTTGACTGCCTGTAGGATTACCAAGCCAAACTGGTCGAAGTTGAGTCTAGAAATTCTTTAGTTATATAAGGGAATTGATTGTGGGATGGAACGTAAGGCTCTTTTTACTCCTTATACCTTATGCCCTTCTGATCTGAGTCATCATCTTCTCTTCTACGGGGATTAAGAACTAGGCTATCTCTTCTTTCCATCAGGATCACGTGTTACTAGTCCGTAGACTTATAAGATTGTCCGATTTAAGCTTGAGTCCAGTTCCTACTACTTCTGTATGTTAACTGATGATCTCGAAACCTTGATATTGTGCTTCTGAGTGGTTATGCCACCATTTTGTAGTATGTCTCAAATCTTTTCTGAGCATTTACAGCCGTTATGCTATCCGAGTCATCCCAGGTTTCTAAATAGTCTGATGCATTTGCAAAATCCTTTCCCTCTGGTTTCGATGTTCCTTTATGCCAGCTCAATCACACTAATTGTTGAGTTGAGGTATTCTATTGCCTTGGCATTTATGTTGGAATTATTATTATGACCCTAGGTGTCTCAGGGGATCATCTAGTGGTCTAGCCATGATTTGTGTCCTAGTGTGATGATTCTGGCCTTTATTCTCGAAAGCATTCCGTGATGCTACTTAGTAGTAGGTATTCTACTCCTGGGTTTTGAACCCGAGATTCACTCTACTTACCTCATGTTGATAGTGTTTGCTAGTTCCTTTAGGATATTAGTAACCTTTGCGATAGTTCTCGAGGTTCGTGGTACATCCTTCTTCCAATTACCATGAACCATTCTTGGCAGGAGTTCTTCTGAACCAAAAGATGACAACAAGAGTGCTCTCGATGAGTTCTCCATGCTATATTGTGACTCTGCCAGCTCAACCTTTCTGCATGGGTTATCCGGAAGAATTATGTTGAACTTGGTTCGACATACTAATCTATGCATCCACAACTCAGAAAGTTATATGTTCCTTTGAGTTGTCCCTCTTTAGTTGTCTACTGATCTTCATCTATCAATTGATAGTCAAGAGTATGCGTGCGTTCGTTTATCGATGCCTATTACTCTTGTGGTCCGTCAAGCCATTCTATCGCGGAATGACTAGGAGAAACAAACTCCAGTACCTCTTCCCTATCCAGGATTGGGTCAAAGAAGTTGTGCTCCGCAGATCAAATTGCTAATCCAGCTTTTGTTCTGCTCTACCTTGGAGTATTACATATTTTATATCGAGATTGTTATAGGAATTGCACACCATCCTATGAACTCTTGGTATAGTGATACTTCTTGCCATCATTGTTCATTCCTCGGTTCCTGTGTTATTTAACCGGAATGCCAACAAATGAATCATGGCGTGTGAAATCAATATTGCTAGCAACTATGTTGCTTGGTAGTTAAATGGACGATAACCTCATTCTTAGCGTGTTGATTATTGAATCGTCACCCTAAGATTGATTGTGCTACCTAGTCCCTATTTCTGGTGCACTCCTCGACCAATGAGTTAGGAATTATTTCAAGTCCTCACTCATTGATCATGTCGTCTTGCCCTCAAAAGCAAGATTGTTCTCGAGCTTAGTAACATACCGGTGGTTCGTGACTTTCCAAATATCTTCTTGGAAGTGTTATCGGGTTGTTTCCTGACTGTTATGTTGAGCTCGTGATCAAGTTGGTTTCTTGTGAATCACCCTTTCTCCAAGAATCTGTGTTGGATATCCCTGAGCTAGTTGGTTAAGCTAGACAACAACTTGGAGAGCTGGAAGATAAAGGCTTCTCCGACTTAGTTCATATTAAGGGATATCTTGTATGTATGTTGAAGAAAGATGATGTCTTCATCGATTGGTCCCTGTGATCAGTTGTTGGACCTATTATCTTGTTAAAACTTTGAATTGAGTGTGGGCTATTCTCAAATCAAATCAGAACCAGCGATGTTCGTAATGTTGTCTTACTCGTGGTTGTTTCTTCGAGCATACACCATTATATCTTTTGGGTCTGACCAATGCTATCACCTTGTTCACATAATTGTGGAATCCCACTTATATGGAAACCTGGATGAATTGTTGTAGAGCCCATCAGCAACATTTTATCTCCTCCATGATTCGGGTTGAACATGCAGCTAGTATTGGAAACTTATATAAGCATTATCTTCGTGTTTCGTTCATGAAGAATATGCTTGGATGAAAGAAGTGAGTCCCTCTAATTCATGTGCATTTGATCAAAGTTGCCGCCGTGAATTTGAGAAAGTTAGTTTTGCTTCCTCTAGAATCATCGCAAGTCAGTCATGCACACGTGCGAAGTATTCTGTGGTCTGGAGACTTGCAACCTTCATTCCATATGTATCCCTAGCACACCAAGCCACTGATTGATTTGTTCAAGGAAAAGGAGTTGCTGTGCAAATACTAGTTCATGCACAAGATTCCTATATCCTCAATGGTGGTTCCCTACCAGAACTCGGTAGTGTTTTATTGTAAGACTACCATGTGATCATGTTTGTCTGAGACAGCGTGTTCACACATGTGTAGCAGAACCAGCTCATGTTTTGGAACTGACTATCGTAGTTCATTCCTCGAGAATCTCGCAACGTCATCTCGTCGATTTGTGTTGCAAACTTTCATTTTTCTTCCTAGACTCGATGAGTCTGGAATATCCTGACACCAACCAGATCTGAATCTCAGGCAGATATAATGGTTGGAACAATTCCCAAGAACTATAATACTGGTCCCTCGATAACCGGTAAAGTGGATGTCATGGCCAACACACCCAGCCGGAAGACCTATTATTGTAGTATCTTGATTGAAGAAGTTGGCCACCTCCCCATAAGGACTTCGTAGGATTTACTCCTTAGATGTTCCTTATGGATTTCTTTTGTGTTCCCGAAGTCCGATCTTTACCTGATGTTCTAGATGTCAAACCATATCTATGAATGGATTATGCTATCACATCAGGGAGAACATTAAAAGCGGAGTGCTAAATGTCTCTCGGTCGATCATCTAGATTTTGATCCCTTGGCCTCGCTAAGGTGAAATCTGAGAAAGTGTTATCTTTCTTTGCATCCGCATCTTCCACCGGTATTCATCATGGTAGTAAGTTGTGTTGTCAGGATCCTTGACATGGATGTTGGTAGAATCTTGATGATTGTGGAAATGCTCAAGTTCTTGAGAGCACGCACAAGCGCTACGTGTTATCATCGGCACTAACTTGGATTCCTCTCAGTTTTCCTCGACAATGCTATGACCCTTTCAAACAGTGAATTCACTCTCTATTGTTGGGTTCTTCCCCAGTTACCAGAATCATTCCCAGCATTTGCATTTTGTTCCCAGCTTGCACCGCCAATGTGCCATTCTACCATGGGTCTCTTCCATTTCCGGTGGTAAGCAAATTCATCCATTATGTTGTCTTCAACAAGGTAATCCACATCATCCAAGTCCGAGTATGCCATTCTACCGACCCCCGCCAATCGATTGCTGTGATTTGCCTTAGGTTGATATAGAGAGTCTCAATGACCTCTATATCAAAGGTAATTCTTTTTGCCACTTAAGGTAATAATCTACGAATCACCCTCCTCCAGGATGTTTCGTCGTGGTATCGTGGCCACTCAACTCCTCGCTACGTTGACAATCGTTTACCACCTTCTTAGGTGTGGAATTGTTGTCTACCTAGCGAGCCCTCGTCATCTGTCTCACTCCATTTCCTCAGATGTATGCTTCGTGTCTCAGCTCGAGAGATGTGACAATGTCTCATCCCATGAGTTGATCCTGAGTTGTTCGGTCTTCGAGAAGATCGATCCTTCTAGAGTTTTCCTTTCCTCTTCTTGTCATGATTAGCTAGAGTTCTCAGAGCATCACGACGAGACAAAGATGGAGATTGAATCAACGTTCATTTGAAGTGCAACCTGGATCGTGAAGATTGTGCTAGTTTGTGTTCCCCCTTCACCTTACCCTACGCTTGAATCTCGGGACGAGATTTTTGTTTAATGGGGGTGAGCTGTCACAGCCCCAGATCAGCCCTTGTTTGTTTTTGCTTTAGCATCCATGCAACATGTTTAAATTTTATGAAATTTGAAATGGGGATGACCAAGCCCTAGCACCAAAGCATTGCAAATAGGTTCAACTTCAAAATATTTTCAAAGAACCCAAATTGCTTTGCAAAAATGTTCATGATTACTGGAAAAGGGTGAAAACCATATCCAGAGATGATGGATATTTTTCCAAGACATTTTTGGATTTTTGAATTAAATCCTATTGTATTTGACCTTGGGCATTTAAATACTATAAATAATTTAAATGTTCAAATAAATGTTGGAAATTGTTAAGGGTCACTGAAATAATTCAGAAAGCACCCATAATTGTTTCCAGGATTTTATAAAATGATTTGATATTTTAAGTCAAATCAAAACAAACTACAGAAATAGAAATAGAAAAGAGGAAATAAAAGAAAGGGAGAGAAGGCCACCAGGCCACCTACCTAACTTACCTGGCGCCCACTTACCTGGCCTAGCACGGCCCAGCCCATCTCCACTCCCCCTGTCGTCTTCCTCCTCGCCAGAAGGACCGAGGCGTGGCGCGCGCCCGAGAGGCCTCGGCCACCTCCTGCTTCCCCTGGCCACCTCCTGCTTCCTCCTCGACGCCCCGGTGACGCCACGCGCCTCCCCGACCCCCTCTCACCTCTCCCTCACTCGCTGCACCCTCTCTCCCTCCCCTGACTCCCTTCCCCGAGCTCACCCGAGAGTCGCCGTCGCCGCCGTTCGCCATAGCCGCAGCCACCAGCCCTCCCTCGCCCTCCCGCCAGTTCCAGAAGTTCCGCCACTGACCTCTACACCGTCCCTGCCAAGCCACACGAGCAGACGCACCCTGCAGCGGCTTCCCCGACCTCTTCTTCAAGCTTCGGCCGCCGAGATCGCCGGCGACCGTGTGCCCTCCCTGACGCCTCCCCGAGCTCCCCGAGGCCACCGTCGCAACCCCTGTGAGCCTCCGGTCGATTCCCCTCTTCTCCCCGCGTTGATTTCGCGCCCTAGCCACAGATGCACATAGCCGAGTTGTGCTCGCCGCCGGCGAAGTCGTCACCATGGCTTGAGCAAGCCCAGTTTTCACCTGAGCATGTCATCGTGCTTGCGCTGCTCCCAGGAGCCGATCTAGCCCACCCGTTCATCTCACCGTGCACCACAACGCCGATTCCAAGCACACCCGAACTTCGGCCACCGCCTTGGAGCTCGCCGTCGTCGGCTTCGGCCACCATAGGTCCGGCCACCACCACCGTTCGACGCGTGCCACTGCGTGCGTTTGAATGCAACTAACCACGCTCAAAATGATGCCCTGAGGGCAATTTCCGAAGCCCGCCGCCGCACCTGGCCTCGCCGGCGTCATGTCGCCGGTGGGGTTGACCCACTTGACCACGGCGGAACCCCCCCTGGGTCGATGACAGGTGGGGCCAGCCCCTGTTAATTAGTCTAGGTGTTAGATTAGTTAACGCTAATTAATTTAGTTAATTATTTAAGCCACTGACATGTGGACCCAGCCCTGCTGACATTTTTGTTAGTATTAGTTTAACCCTAATCAACCAGGTTAACCAACTGAGTCACTGACACGCGGGACCCACTGTCAGGTTTGACCTGGACCCGCCTAGTTGACCTGCTGACATCAGCATGACCTAGTGCTGACGCAATAAATCATTTTCTGGTTTTAAAATAATTCAGGTAATTCCAGAAAATTGTAAAAACTTCTAAAAATCATAGAAATTCAACCGTAACTCCAAATTAAATAATTTATATATGAAAAATTATCAGAAAAATTCAAGGAATCCATATGTACCATTTTCATGCATGTTAGAACAACTTATAGCTGCTGTTTAGCACAAATCAATTAAATGGCATTTGAATAATCACATATGGAGTTTGAATTTGAATCTTGTATTCAAACCAACTTCATTTAATCTGTTGCTAGTTGCATTAGCTCAAAACACATTCATATTGCCATGTCATAGCATGCATCATATTGTGCATTGCATTGATCGTGTTTCTTCTGTGTTTGTCGGTGTTGTTCTCCCTCGGTAGACGTTGTACCGACGATGTGATCGTTGACACTGATGAAGACTCAATGTTATCTTCAGAAGTGCCAGGCAAGCAAAACCCCCTTGTTCATTCCGATACAATCCTACTCTCTCGCCCTGCTCTCTTTTACTGCATTAAGACAACAATGATTCAACTGTTACTTGCTGCGGTAGCTGAACCCCTTTATCCTTTGCATGACCTGTCATGCCACAGTAAATAGATGAAACCCACTAGCATGAGTAGGAGTTGTTTGAGCCCTGTTGTGCCTACTCATTCATGCTTGTTTGTCATGCCTGCTACTGCTTAGAGTTGAGTCAGGTCTGATTCATCGGGGATGAATCAGAGGTGTGTGAACATGTCCTACTGTGTGTGAGCTAAGTGTGTGAATACGATTTGGTAAAGGTAGCGGTGAGAGGCCATGTAGGAGTACATGGTGGGTTGTCTCATTGCAGCCGTCCTCAGGAATTGAGTTCTGTGTTTGTGATCCATGATTCAGCTACTACCACGCATTGGGCCCTAAACCAATGGACCCTCTTGGCTTCTTGATCACCCTTGTCCTCTGTCCAGGAGTTGCAAGTAGTTTCTGGTGTTTGTAGTATGCTGGAGGCCGTGGACAGCGCTGACTGGAGGGGTGGGCTGTGATGCGGTAGGCACGTGGCCGGGTATACCGGGCGCCCGTTTGGTGTCACGGAACCCTGTTCACATTGTTTGGGGCTGTGAGCGAAACTCCGGCCGGATCTCCTCATGGATGGAACCCGAATAGGCGATAAACCTGGACTAGAGACTTGAGTGTTTAGGTAGGCCGTGGCCGACACCCACGTTGGGCTTCCGCTTGAAGGTTGCCGAGTACATGTCATGTAAACGGCGGTAAGTGGTGAGAGCGTGTGTGAAGAAGTACACCCCTGCAGGGTTAACATCATCTATTCGAATAGCCGTGTCCGCGGAAAAGGACTTCTGGGTTGCTTATATCAGTTCATAGACAAGTGAAAGTGGATACTTTAAAATGCGCAAGATAAGCGTGAGTGCTATGGATGGCGTTCTCGTAGGGAGACGGGAGCGGATCCATAGTGGTGTATTGATATGGTGAATATGTGGACTCGTGTGCGCCACCTCAAAAGAATTACTTGCAGTCGTAGTTCAGGATAGCCACCGAGTCAAAGCTGGCTTGCTGCAGTTAAACCCCACCATCCCCTTGTTGATAATGATGCATATGTAGTTAGTTCTGATGTAAGCCTTGCTGGGTACATTTGTACTCACGTTTGCCTATTTTATGTTTTTGCAGAGAGACTTCGGTCTCGCTAGTAGTACCGCGTGGACTTCGACGTTTAGCTTGTTACCTCAGCTACGATCTTGTGCCCTCGGCAGGATCTGGTAGATAGTCAGGCTTCTCAGCCTTTTCCATTTATAGTTGTCTGTACTCAGACATGATAGCTTCCGTTGGTGCTTTGACTTGTATGCTCTGATTGTCGGGTCATGAGACCCATGTTGTAATATCTCGCTCCTCGGAGCCTAATGAATAAATACTTGAGTTGTAGAGTCATGTTGTGATGCCATGTTGTATTTGCACATATCGAGCATATTGTGTGTATGTTATTGAAATGCTTGGTATGTGTGGGATCTGGCTATCTAGTTGTTTATCCTTAGTAGTCTCTCTTACCGGGAAATGTCTCCTAGTGTTTCACTGAGCCATGGTAGCTTGCTACTGCTCCGGAACACTTAGGCTGGCCGGCATGTGTCCTTCTTCATTCCTGTGTCTGTCCCTTCAGGGAAATGTCACGCGATGAATACCGGAGTCATGTTAGCCGCTACAGCCCGGTTCACCGGAGTCCTGCTAGCCCAGTGCTACAGCCTGGATTCACTCGCTGATGACCGACACGTTCGATGCTGGGTCATGGATGCCTGTCCCTGTAAGTCTGTGCCACTTTGGGTTTACGACTAGCCATGTCAGCCCGGGCTCCTTATCATATGGATGCTAGCGACACTATCATATACGTGTGCCAAAAGGCGCAAACGGTCCCGGGCAAAGGTAAGGCGACACCCGTGGGAATACCGTGCGTGAGGCCGCAAAGTGATATGAGGTGTTACATGCTAGATCGATGTGGCATTGAGTCGGGGTCCTGACAGCAGGGGGTCAGGAACGCCGTTTTCTCCACATCCTGCACGACCATCTTGATCTGGTGGTAGCCTGAGAAGGCATCCAAGAAGCACAATAGTTTGCATTCGGTAGTGGAGTCCATGATCTGGTCAATGCGAGGGAGCGGGAAGGGATCTTGCGGGCAGGCCTTGTTGAGGTTGGTGAAGTTGATACACATGCGTTCCTTCCCTCCTTTCTTGGGGACGATGACGGGGTTTGCCAGCCACTCCGGGTATCATACCTCTCTTATGACCCATGCGGCTTGTAGCTTGTGGGTTTCCTAGATGATGAAGGCCTGCTTCTCGGTGGACTAGCGACGGGCCTTCTGCTTCACTGGTTGCACATTTGGGCATACCCTCAGGCGGTGCTCGATTATTCCCCTTGGGATCCCAGCCAGGTGTTTGGGTTCCCAAGCGAATACATCCTTGTTTGCTCGCAGAAAGTTGACCAATGCCTCCTCTTGGTCCTGAGGGAGGCCAGTCCCTATGGTGAAGGTGGCGCCGACCGCTCCATCCTCACTAACCAGCACTTGCTTCATCTCGGCTCAGTCTTGGGAGAACAATTGCTTCTTCTTTGCCAGCGCTGCTTCTGGGGCCCCCTGCCCCCTTTCTCATCGGGCAACATGGACCTGGCTGACCTGAAGGCGAGCTTGAGGGCCTGCAGCGCGCCTTTGGTGTCCCCGGCCACCGTGAGGACAGTGTTGCTGCCGGGCATCTTCATGAGGTTGTACGCAGGGTGGGTCGCAGCCATAAACTGGGCCAAGTCCGGGTACCCCAGAATGGCATTGTATGGCAGGTCGATCCTGGCGATGCCAAAGTCGATGAGCTCGGTGGGTAGTTGTCACGGGTCCCAAAGGTGACAGGGAGGTGGATCTGCCCAAGGGGCTAGAGGAGTCGCCGCCGACCCCGGAGAAAGGCTTTGAGGGGTGGAGCCGGCTGGGCGGCACGTGCAGCAGGCCAAATGCCTCCGGGGAGAGCACGCTGAGGCCGGCTCCACCATCGATGAGAGTTCTGGTGACCGCCATGTTGCATATGGTGGGGGTGCAAAGCATTGGGAGCGCGCTTGCTCCCGTCGTGGCGGCAGGATGATCCTTGAGGCTGAAGGTGAGGTCGGCCTTGGGCGCCATCAAGCCCGGGGGAGCCCCCGAGCCCGCCTGGGTGGCGCTTACTCGCCGGTAGAACTTCTTGATGTGGCGGTCGGAGGGTGGTGCTTGCGAGCCACCTAGGAGAGCTGCGACGACCAGGGGCACCGGTGCCACGTAGCGGGTGAGGAAGAGGTCGTGCAGCTATTCCCAAGAGGCCACAGAGGAGGCCGACAAGTTGAGTAACCAGGCACGCAGTGCGCCTACAAGGGCCATGGGGATCCAGTTGGCCTTCACCTTGTTGTCTCCGCCGGCCGGCCAGACTGCCTCCTCGTATGCTTGAAGAAAGGCGGCCGGATCCACCGCGCCATCATAACATGGCAGCATCTCCGGTCGGAACTTGGGCGGCCACTGCACCGGCCGCTGGGAGAAGGTGAAACAGCGCAGCCCCGGCACTTCTTCGGGAGCGAGTGTCAGCTGGGCCAACGGAGGAGCGCCCGCCATCGGGGCCAGTGGTGCGATCTGGGGTCGGGGTAGAAGATTCCGATGCACCCCTACCTGGTGTGCCAAATGTCGGATTACGGGTTCCGCAAACCCTTGAGAGGTTCAAACTCTGGGGTGCGTGCGGAGATCTCAACCTATCCAGCCTGCCTACTCGCGATCCTCCTAAGCCTAGCGCGACGAGCTCAAAGGGACAAAGGGACATGGCAGTTTATCCTAGTTCGGGCCACCTTGTGGTGTAATACCCTACTCCAGCGTTTTGGTGGATTGCCTCAGAGGGCTGAGGATGAACTAGTACAGTGGATGAACTGGCCTCAGGAGGTGAGGTGTTCTTGGGCTCAAGGGAGTTGGTGAGGTGTGAGCTAGTTCGGCTTGTCCTTCCTCTATGGTGGTGGCTAGTCCTATTTATAGTGGCCTTGGTCCTCTCCCCAAATGTTGGCGGGAAGGGATCCCACAATGATCGGATTTGAAAGGGGACAAGTAGTATAGCTTATCCTTACAAAAGTAGTATTCGCCTGCGAAAAGCCTCTGGTCGTGACACTGTGGTGGGCTAGTTGATGACCTCCGTCCTGCCATCCTGGCGGTCTTGGTCTCATTGCACCAGAATGGGAACCTTTGGCTGATTCCTCGGGACTCCGCGCCCGTGGCTTGCCTCCTTTGCACCAAAGAGGAAACCTGCGCTCTGCGCCCGCCTGGCGCCCCCCTGACATTGGTCATCATGGCTCACGTCAGTTGATCCTCGTGAGGTAAACTTTGCATAGAACTCTCCGCCCCTCGGGAGCCAGCCTAGGGAGGTCGATCCCCTCGGTGGTCTTGGTGTTGTCCGCCTTGCGAGGCTTGTCCCCTTGTGAGGGTCTCGAGTTGTTGACACTAAAGCTGGGTCATAGCAGGCCGTCGATGGAGTCACGTGGTGGGCCGCAGGCAGGCAGGGCTGGATACCCCCATATCCAGGACGCCGACAGTATGTCCAGCAGGTAGCACGCAGGGATGTAGATGCGTTGAACGGAGCCCTGGTGGGAGGAGATGATTGCTCCGGGGAGTTCCAAATCATCATCGACAGATAGCTCATGACAGTCGAGATTAAGAGGCGCGGCGCACCACAGAGTGTGCCACCGAGATGCGAGAACTTGTGTGCGGCAGCCATCCTTGGTGGGGAGAAGGGAGATGATCTCCCCAATGATGTTGCCTCGGAGATCGCTGATGCGGTCCGCCAGAAATTCTACTAGTTCCTCAGGTCCAGGGGGGCGTGGCCGCTTCTGGCCGCGCAACCGGCTCCAAGATCTACATCTGGTGGCG
The DNA here is from genome assembly GCF_002162155.2 of Triticum dicoccoides. Lineage (NCBI taxonomy): Eukaryota > Viridiplantae > Streptophyta > Magnoliopsida > Poales > Poaceae > Triticum > Triticum dicoccoides. The sequence goes on from NC_041389.1 coordinate 167,597,166, forward strand.
GCGCTGGCCGAAGCCTCATCTATGTACATACCAATCTAAAAGAAAATAAAATGGCATAAACATACATGTAGGACATTAAAAATCAATTCTCTAGATTTGGAAGAAAAAAGGCACAAACATATATGTAGGACATTGAAAATCAATTCTCAAGATCTGGCCATGAATTATTAGCACGCGAGCTAACCCTAGTAGGATTATTAGCAAAAATCATTTGTACAGAACAAACAATTAATCACTAACTCTATACGGATAACATTCAAACAATCGATACACTACGTGCATCTAACGGATCTTAACTACTCTGATTTCATGGACTGAGAGAACATAGCCATAGGATTTGTATTCCAGAAAAATTATAGGGGGGGGTAACTAGAGAAAACACAAGATATGTTTGCCGCACAAATGAGTATATAGATGACTAGCCGGTTTTCCGTCGGAGTCGAAGGCTGCCGGAGTTGCTGTTGACCTCCGGCTCTGGCTGGGGGGCACGACGGCGCCGATGAAGTCAAGGTCGTGCTGCTGCCCATGCGAGACCTCGTCAGCAGTGACAGCAACATCTGTGCCCAGCTTCACGCGTTGGGTGGGTGCTTTACCAGCCCCGGCGTCGCCACTCCCTTCGATGGTGCACTTCGGCGGCATCCTCATACACTCAAGAGTCCAGACATTGGTGACAACTGTGGAGTGGGGATGCGTGTCGACGTTCTGGATACAGGGGTGCCTAGACTTGCCTGCCTGCGGCCCACTGCGTGGCACCATCGACGGCCTGGTACGGCCAAGCTTTAGCATCAACAACTCAAGACCCTCGCGAGGCAGACGACACTAAGACCTCCAAGGGGATCTGCCTCCTCAGGCTGGCTCCCGAGGAGCGGAGTCTTCTATGCAAGGTGCACCTCATGAGGCTCAGCTGACGTGAGCCATGACGACTAAGGCTAGGCGGGCGCCAGCGGGTGCAGAGTACCAGTTTCCTCTTTGGTGCAAAGGAGGCAAGCAGCAGGCGCGGAGTCCCGAGGAATCAGCCAAAGGTTTCCATTCTGGTGCAACATGACCAAGACCGCCAGGATGGCAGGACGGAAGTCATCATCGAGCCCACCACGGCGTCACGACTAGAGGCTTTTCGCAGGCGAAGACCACTTTAGTCAGGATAGGATGTACTTCTTGTCCCCCTTCAAATCTGGCCGTTGTGGGATCTCTTCCCGCCAACATTTGGGAAGAGGACCAAGGCCACTATAAATAGGACTTAGCCACCACCATAGAATGGGGGATCAGATCCATTCTCACTCGACCACCTCACCAGCTCTCTTGAGCTCAAGAACACCTCACCTCCTGAGGCTTGTTCATCCACTGTACTAGTTCATCCTGAGCCCCTCGAGGCAATCCACCACAAAGATGGAGTAGGGTATTACACCGCAAGGTGGCCCGAACTAGGATAAACTGCTGCGTCTCTCTGTCCCTTTGAGCTTGGCGCTAGGCTTTGAGAATCGCAAGTAGGCACGCTGAGTAGGTTGAGATCTCCGCACGCACCCTAAAGTTTGAACCTATCAAGGGTTTCCAGAACCCGAAATCCGACATTTGGCGCGCCAGTTAGGGGTGCGTCGGATCCTCTCTTCCGTCGACCAATCCACCGCTGCTTCGACGCTTCTATGGCTGACGCATGTCGGGCCCGTGCTGAGTGTCGGGCCGCGGTTGCCGCCCGTGTCGCTCAGACGGCTCTGGCGGGCAACGGCTGTCCTCGTCGTCCTCCGTTACCGGCGGCCAACGCCGCCACCGGCCCTGCTGGCCATGACCTCCAAGCTTCATCGCTGCACCCCTTGGTGCTCCGCGACGGGCGCACCGCCACTCCGTTGCTGACTCCGACCGCTTCATCCTCCCATGCGCATAGAGGCCTGGCGAACATGCAAGCTTCTCTGCTCATGGCGCGGGAGCTCCTTCGCTACCGCCTAGTTGACGACTTCTACGAGGAGTGGCTCGAGCGCATCACCGAGTTCGTCAGCGCCGCCGGAGACTCCACTGTGCCGGCCCGCTCACTGCCTCAGCAGTCGCCTACCACGGTGACGTGGCTCATGAGGCACCTCCACCACCTCCAGCCCATGGCGCCATCGACGAACCAAGGCGGGTGGCACCGCGGTGCGACCCGCCGCCCAGGCGCCTGCGCACGAAGAAGCGAGCTGCCAAATGGTGCAGCGGCCCCAAGAAGACGCACGTGCGCTTCTAGCACCTCCACGTCAAGACCGTGTGCTGCCTATGATGGTGGCGGTGTGCGGACACCAAGATCAGGCTCCACCTACTCGACGGGCTTCCGTGACCACGGTAGGGTGCCGTGCGTTCACCCCAGAGCTGCGCAACGTCATCTGGCCGAGCAAGTTCAAGCCTGACCTGCCTCCGCGCTATGACGGCACCGCCAACCCCACCGAGTTCCTGCAGCTCTACGAGCTGAGCATCGAGGCGGCCAGCAGCGACGAGAAGATCATGCCGAACTAGTTCCCATGGCCCTCAAGGATGGCGCATGCTCCTGGCTCCTGAGTCTACCTGTGGGGTCCATATCCTCCTGGGATGAGATGCGCGACCGCTTCATCGCCAACTTCCAGGGCACTCACGACCGCCTGCCGGCCGTGGGTGACCTACGACGCATCAAGCAGTAGCCAAGGGAGACCCTGCAGAAGTACATCCAGCGCTTCAACAACGTTCGCCTCAAGATCCCCAAGGTGTTGGACGAGGCCATCATCTCAGCGTTCATTGATGGCATCCGCGACATCAAGATGAAGGAGGAGCTCGCCATTCATGACGACCTCTGCACAGCCATGGAGATGTTCAACATGGCGAACAAGTGTGTGAGGGATGAGGAGGGACGCCTCTCCCTCCTCGGGCTCCCCGATGCCGACCCAGAAGACGCGAAGGCCAAGGCGAAGGACATGCAGCGCAAGGGGCCAGCTTTGCTTGCAGCCGAGCCGGAGATGAAGCGTGGTTGCGATCACCCTGAGCCATCTAAGATTAGCCAACCATTCCGCGTCTTCCATAATGTGCACAGCCACAACACCAACAACTAGCAGGAGCTCAGGGCCCTTTGCGACGGACGCCTCAGTCGATGCCTCGAGCGCAATGATCGAGGCTACGGTCGTGGAGGCGGCCAAGATGGAGGACGCCGGCACGGCTGCGACCATCGCCAGGAGTGGCGCGACCAGCCTCACAAGGATCAGCCTCACAAGGACCAGCCTCCACTGCCTCCACCGCCAAGAAGGAACGAAGATCACCATCAGGACGAGGGGGCTGGGGGCTTCCAGGAGCCTCGAGCCATTGCGTGCATCTTGGGTGGCTCTCAGGCCCCAGCCTCTCACCGCGTCTTCAAGCAGTTCACGCATGAGGTGAACGCAGTGCTCCCCAAGCTCGAGGCGACACGCCCGCTCAGGTGGTCCAAATACGCCATCACCGTCAACTCCTCCGACCAGCTCAAGTGCGCGGCCACTGCCGGCGCGCTCCCAATGCTCTGCTCGCCCGTCATCGGCAATGTAGTCATCACCAAGACTCTCATTGACGGCGGAGCAGGGCTCAATGTTTTCTTTGTCCAGATGTTCAACAGGCTCCAGGTGCCATATCAGCAGCTTCAGCCTACCAAGCCCTTCTCAGGAATGACCGACGGTTCCACGCATCTGATAGGGCAGGTCCGCCTCCCTGTCACCTTCGGCAAGCGCGACAACTACCACACCGAGCTCATTGACTTCGACGTCACCGACATCCGCCTGCCATACAATGCCATCCTCGGGTACCCAGTACTGGCCAAGTTCATGGCGGAAACGCACCACGGCTACAATGTCCTCAAGATGCCAGCGAGCGACGGCATCATCATGGTCGCCTGCGAGGAAAAGGACGCGGTGTGCTCTCTCGAGCGCGCCTACCAAGCTGCAGCTGTCGAGAACCCTAAAGACGAGGGCGACGTCCTCCCTCCTGAGGTCGCCCCCAAGACAAAGAAGCTGCAGCTGGGCCAGGGATCTCACGAGGAGGCATCATCCGATAGTGCCACGCTGAGCCTAGCATCCTTGGACGGGGCGCCTTCAACTATCGCATACGAAGGCGCGCCTGACACCCCTCTCAGGCTGGGCTCGGGGCTCTCCTCTGGAGGGCCTCAGACCTAGCCTACGTCACGAGGGAGGCGCTCGGGCACCATGTGGAGGCATGCTTCAGCGCACGCTTCCCAGGAGAAGGCACAGGGCGCGAGGCGCCAGGTGCTCAGGAATTCATCAACAAGGCAGTTGAGGAGTGATACGTCCATTTTGCATCATGCTTTTATATCAATATTTATTGCATTATGGGCTGTTATTACACATTATATCTCAATACTTATGGCTATTCTCTCTTATTTTACAAGGTTTACCATGAAGAGGGGGAATACCGGCAGCTGGAATTCTGGCTGGAAAAGGAGCAAACGTTGGAAACCTATTCTGCACAGCTCCAAAAGTCCTGAGACTCCACGAAACAACTTTTTGGATTTAATAAGAATTTATGAGCAAAAGAAATAGGCCAGGGGGCCCACCCCCTGTCCAGGAGATAGGGGGCGCCCCCCCTATAGGGCGCGCCCCCCTATCTCCTGGGCCCCCTGGTGGGCCTCCGGCGTCCATCTTCTGCTATATCATCACTTTTACCCTGGAAAAAATCATGGGCAAGCTTACGGGACGAAACTCCGCCGCCACGAGGTGGAATCAATCTAGGGCTCTGCCAGAGCTGTTCTGCCGGGGACACTTCCCTCCGGGAGGGGGAAATCATCACCAACATCATCTCCAACGATCCTCTCCTCGGGAGGGGGTCAATCTCCATCAACATCTTCACCAGCACCATCTCCTCTCAAAACCCTAGTTCATCTCTTGTATCCAATCTTGTATCAAAACCACAAATTGGTACCTGTGGGTTGCTAGTAGTGTTGATTACTCCTTGTAGTTGATGCTAATTGGTTTACTTGGTGGAAGATCATATGTTCAGATCCTTTATGCATATTATTACTCCTTTGATTATGAACATGAATATGCTTTGTGAGTAGTTACGTTTGTTCCTGAGGACATGGGTGAAGTCTTGCTATTAGTAGTCATGTGAATTTGGTATTCGTTCAATATTTTGATGAGATGTATGTTGTCTTTTCCTATAGTGGTGTTATGTGAACGTCGACTACATGACACTTCACCATTATTTGGGCCTAGAGGAAGGCATGGTGAAGTAATAAGTAGATGATGGGTTGCTAGAGTGATAGAAGCTTAAACCCTAGTTTATGCGTTGCTTCGTTAGGGGCTGATATGGATCCATACGCTTAATGTTGTGGTTAGGTTTACCTTAATACTTCTTTTTGTAGTTGCGGATGCTTGCAATAGGGGTTAATCATAAGTGGGATGCTTGTCCAAGTTAGGGCAGTACCCAAGTACCGGTCCACCCACATATCAAATTATCAAAGTACCGAACACGAATCATATGAATGTGATGAAAACTAGCTTGAGGATAATTCCCAATGTGTCCTCGGGAGCTCCTTTATCATTATTAGAATTTGTCCAGGCTTATACTTTGCTACATAAAGGATTGGGCCACCTTGCTGCACTTTATTTACTTTATTTACTTGTTGCTCGTTACTATTTATCTTATCACAAAACTATCTATCACCTACTATTTCAGTGCTTGCAAAGAAAACCTTACCGAAAACCACTTATCATTTCCTTCTGCTCCTTGTTGGGTTCGACACTCTTACTTATCGAAAGGACTATGATTTGCCCCCTACACTTTTGGGTCATCAAGACTCTTTTCTGGCACCATTGTCGGGGAGTGTAGCGCTTTTGGTGAGTGCAACTTGGTAAGGAAACATTCATATAATGTGCTGAAATTTTCTGTTACTTGTCACTATGGAAACTAATCCTTTGAGGTGCTTGTTTGGGGTATCTTCACCCCAACTAGAAGAGCAAAGAGTTGCTCCTCAAGTGTCAAGTATCTTTGCTTGCAAAGTGCTTGGGACTTAATTTCCATGAACCGGTATTGTAAGTAAAAATTCTTCAGCATACATTAGCCCCCTAGTGTCAAGTATCTTTGCTTGCAAAGTGCTTGGGACTTAATGTTATCTTACCATGATTCTGACTATAACCCGGCATCAATGCAGGCCACCATAAGTCAATTTGAGTCGGAGATTGCTGACCTAAAGAGCCGCCTGGCCGCTCAAGAACTTGAAATTCAAAAGGCCAACTCCAAATTTGAATTCAGTGTCTCTGAACAAGAGAAGTTGAAGAAGAATTTTGAGGCGGAGAAGAAAATCTGGGCTGATGAGAAGGCCTCACTAGTAACCCGGGTCTAGACAGCAGAAACATCACTTGCAGAAGCAACAGCCGAGTTGTCCGGCTTAAAGCGCCAGATATCTCAAATGGTCTCAGCAATCTTCAGTAAGTTACTGTATATAACCTCAAATATTGTAATCCTTCCTTTGATGACTATTGTAATTGTTATCTCCGGCTCACCTTATGTTTATGAACGCAGGCCCCAGGAGCACAAACCTCAAGTAGAACATGTTGATCAAACTGAAAGCAGTTTACACTCTAGTGGAGAAACTGTAGACCGGGTCACAACGTGCTTTGGCCGTTGTAGCTTTATCGACGTTCCTCATCTCCTGCAAGATGTGCTAAAGCGGCTTGCCGTGCTACCCCAGCGGTTCCAAGAGCTAAGACGGGCATCTGCCAGAGCCGGGGCTATAGCCGCATTGAGCCGGGCCAAGGCGTGGCTCCAGAGTTAGACCCGGCAGACATTGCTCTTGGGTATCCCAGCTTGAAGGAAGACGGCTCTTTATTCAACGAGACAGACTTCACCGCCTGTGTGAAAGACATACGTCCTACGGCTACTCTCATTGGGAATGATACTGACCTTACCAAACATCAGTCGGGCTATGACAGTGAGAACCGGAGAATTCCAACACCTCACTATGATGAAGTCAACCTGATCCCTCCAACTTGTAAGCATACCTTTGCCCCTGAAGTGGACCCAACCGGTTTAATAGATGATGAAGCTGAGTTTGAAGCCTTGAGTGGCATTGACTGGGCCTCGTCAACCTTCCAGGACAGGGCAGCAGACGGAGAGGCGAAGAAGGATAACCCGGAATCTTCAATCCAACCAAAGGAGTGAACCTCCAGACGTTTATGACTTTGCGAAAACAATGCTTCATTATTCAGACTCAGGGAGTCTTGTAATAGGGTAGAAAAACCTCTCGATTTTTGTCATGCATTTGCGCATGTTTACGGCGCTTAATACTTTCGTAAGCCGCCATCGCTATATAATTCCAGCTTATGTTGATCTTTTATTTCCTTGATGTTAAAAATTTGCTTGCCTTATCCTGCATATAAAACAAGCAGAATTCCCTTGGCGACTTATCGCATCGGGAGTCACATAAGGTATTGATAACCCGAAGTGCGAACCAAAACATCATATAAAGGCTGGTTTATGATTATATTTGTTAAACATAATCACAATAGCATACCTGCGATCCTTTTGGTAACCTTGCCGGTTTATGTGACCTAAATCATGAGGGTAAGTTTAACTCCTGAAAGTTGGCACATATGATGTTCACCTGGCCCTTAACAACTAAAGTGACCAATATTTTAAACCGGTGGAACGAGAACCCCATAGTACTTTCGAGAAAGGCCTCCCGATAGTCAAACATTTGCACTTACAAAGTATGATGAATAATAAACAAAATTTAAAAGGCCTCTGATTCGAATACGATCAGTGAACCGTTCCAAAGGGGTTAAGCTTAGATTCGGATACAATCATATAGCCCCTAGTGGCTTTGGTGATGCCGGTCAAGTGGGTATCGACAGCTATGTTCTCTTTGGTTCGAATACGACCTATGTTTGAACAGGAAGCCCCCAAGTGACCATAAGAGTTGTTTAATGACGCTGATTCGAATACGATCCACGTCAGACCCAAAGGGGTTAAGCTATGATTCAAATATGATCAAGAAGCCCCCAAGTGGGTTTGGCAGTATGCCGATCAAGTGGGTATCGACAGCTATGTTCTCTTTGGTTCGAATACGACCTATGTTTGAACAGGAAGCCCCCAAGTGACCATGGATAGATTCAGATATGATCATAAGCCGGACCAAAGGGAAAGCCGGATTCAGATATGATCCGCTCCCTGTTGGTTGTTTCCACCACCTGATAAAGAAGACATGTAAACCTTTGAGGGTGAAAAGAACAGAGGTCCTGCTTTATTGCTTCATATAACATATACATCGTCAAAAAATATATACATCTTGAGAGTCGGTGGCTCAAGTATAGTAAGGCCAAAGATGGGTGATATGCCACGGCCGGCGGGTCTCCTCCTCCGACTTACGTGAGTCTTTGTGCTCTCGAACATCGATAAGGTAGTATGAGCCATTGTTCAGATTCTTGCTGACCACAAAGGGTCATTCCCAAGGAGGGGATAGCTTGTGCATATCAGACTGATCCTGGATGAGCTGGAGCACTAAGTCGCCTTCCTGAAAGGTTCTGCTTCTAATCTGGTGGTTGTGATAGCGGTGCAGGTCTTGCTGGTAAATCGCCGAGTGGGCTATTGCCAAGTCTTGCTCCTCATCCAACAAGTCAAGTGCATCCTGACGAGCTTTTTCGTTATCAGCCTCAACATAAGCCGCTACGCGGGGTGAGTCGTGCCGGATGTCACTTGGCAGGACTGCCTCTGCTCCGTATACCATGAAGAAAGGTGTGTAACCTGTAGATCTATTAGGCGTAGTGTTGATGCTCCACAGTACAGAGGGTAACTCCTCCACCCAACAACCCGGAGTCCGTTGTAAGGGGACCAAGAGCCGGGGTTTGATACCCTTCAGGATCTCCTGATTAGCTCTTTCTGCTTGACCATTGGATTGAGGATGAGCAACAGCCGAAACATCAAGCCGAATATGTTCTCGTTGACAGAACTCTTCCATGGCACCCTTGGAGAGATTAGTGCCATTATCAGTTATGATGCTGTGTGGAAAACCAAAACGAAAGATCACCTTTTTCATGAACTGAACCGCCGTGGTTGCATCACACTTACTGACCGGCTCTGCCTCAACCCACTTTGTAAACTTATCCACTGCCACCAGGAGGTGTATCTTTTTATCCTTGGACCTCTTGAAAGGTCCAACCATGTCAAGCCCCCAGACTGCGAAATGGCCAAGTAATTGGAATCATCCTCAACTCTTGAGCCGGAACATGAGCTCGTCGTGAGAATTTTTGACATCCGTCACATTTGCTGACTAGATCCTTCGTATCAGCATGAGCCGTCAGCCAATAGAAACCATGACGGAAAACCTTGGCCACAAGAGATTTTGAACCGGCATGATGACCACAATCTCCTTCATGGATCTCACGAAGTATCTCCTGACCCTCCGCAGGCGACACACAACGTTGAAACGCCCCAGTGACACTGCGGTGATGTAACTCGCCATGAACAATCGTCATAGATTTGGACCGCCTGATGATTTTTCTCACCAAGGTCTCATCCTCAGGCAACTCTCCCTGGGTCATATAGGCCAAATATGGCACTGTCCAATCCGGGGTGACGTGAAGAGCTGCCACCAGCTGTGCCTCCGGGTCTGGCACTGCTAGTTCTTCCTCTGTAGGTACCTTGACAGAAGGATTATGCAAAACGTCGAGAAAGGTGTTAGGCGGCACCGGCTTACGCTGAGATCCCAACTGGCTTAAAGCATCAGCCGCCTCATTCTTCCTTCGATCAATTGCTCCACTTGATAACCTTTGCAGTGCCCAGCCACAACATCTACTTCATGACGGTAAGCCGCCATAAGGGGATCCCTGGAGTCCCACTTTCCTGACACCTGTTGAGCCACGAGATCTGAATCGCCCAAGCACCTTACCCGGCTCAAATTCATCTCTTTGGCCATCCGGAGACCATGGAGTAAGGCCTCGTACTCAGCTGCATTGTTAGTACAAGGAAACATAAGCCGGAGCACATAACAAAATTTGTCACCTCGAGGGGAAGTTAAAACAACTCCAGCCCCTGAGCCTTCTAACAGCCTGGACCCATCAAAGTGAATAGTTCAATATGTGTTATCTGGCTTCTCCTCAGGCGCCTGCAACTCTGTCCAATGATTAATAAAATCCACCAGGGCTTTAGACTTGATAGCAGTCTGAGGCATGTATTTCAAACCATGAGGCCCAAGCTCAGTGGCCCACTTGGCGACTCGTCCTGTGGCCTCTCTATTCTTTATGATGTCTCCTAAGGGGGCAGAGCTTACCACAGTGATAGGATGACCTTGGAAGTACTGCTTCAGCTTCCGGCTTGCCATGAACACTCCGTAAACAAGTTTCTGCCAATGTGGATACCTTTGTTTAGACTCAATGAGCACCTCACTGATGTAGTAAACCGGCCGTTGAACCGGATGCTCCTTGCCAGCCTCCTTGCGCTCCACCATGATGGCAACACTGACGGCTCGTGCATTAGCAGCCACATATAACAGTAACGGCTCCCTATCAATGGGAGCTGCAAGGACCGACGGCTCAGACAAGTGTCTCTTTAAATCTTCAAAGGCAGTATTAGCAGCATCACTCCAGACAAAAGTGTCCGTTTTCTTCATCATCTGATACAGCGGTAGGGCCTTCTCACCTAACCGGCTTACGAACTGGCTTAAAGCAGCAACACGACCCGCCAGTCATTGAACATCATTGATGCACGCCGGTTTAGCCAAAGAGGTGATTGCCTTGATCTTCTCCGGGTTAGCTTCAATGCCTTTGTTTGAGACCAGAAAACCCAGAAGCTTGCCTGCAAGTACACCAAATACACACTTGGCCGGGTTAAGCATCATCTTATAAACCCGGAGATTATCAAAGGTCTCCTTTAAATCAGATATCAAGGTTTCCTTCTCCCTGGATTTCACCATGATGTCATCCACATAAGCATGAACATTGCGCCCAATTTGATCGTGGAGACAGTTCTGTACACATCGCTGATAAGTCGCTTGGGCACTCTTGAGCCCAAATGGCATAGATACATAGCAGAAGGCTCCGAACGGAGTGATGAAAGCCGTCTTCTCCTGATCCTTAACTGCCATTTTGATCTGACGATAGCCAGAGTAAGCATCCAAAAAGCTCAATCGCTCGCAACCCGCCGTAGCATCAATGATTTGATCAATACGGGGGAGGGCAAAGGGATCAGCCGGACAAGCCTTATTTAAGTCCGTGTAATCCACACACATCCGCCAGGTGCCGTTCTTCTTGAGCACGAGCATCGGGTTAGCTAACCACTCCAGGTGAAAAACTTCAACAATTAACCCAGCCGCTAAGAGCCGAGCGACCTCCTCTCCAATAGCTTTCTGTCTTTCCTCATTAAACCGTCGAACAAATTGCCTGACCGGCTTATACTTCGGATCAATATTAAGAGTGTGCTCAGCTAGTTCTCTCGGGATGCCCGGCATGTCAGAAGGTTTCCATGCAAAGATGTCCCTGTTCTCACGGATGAACTCGATGAGCGCACTTTCCTATTTAGGATCCAAGTTGGCACTGATGCTGAACTGCTTAGAAGAGTCGCCTGGAGTAAAGTCAACAAGCTTCATTTCAGCGGCCGATTTAAACTTCAACGCCGGGTCATGCTCTGTAGTTGGCTTCTTCAGAGAGGTCATATCCGCCGGGTCAACATTATCTTGATAAAACTTTAGCTCTTCTGCTGCACAAACAGACTCAGCATAAGCCGCGTCGCCTTCTTCACACTCCAAGGCTAACTTTCGACTCCCATGCACAGTGATGGTGCCCTTGTGACCCGGCATATTGAGTTGCAGATAAACATAACACGGTCGTGCCATGAACTTGGCATAAGCCGGCCGCCCAAATAGAGCATGATATGGACTCTTGATTTTGACCACCTCAAACGTCAATTTCTCAGCCCTAGAATCATATTCATCTCCAAAGGCCACCTCCAATTCAATCTTACAGACCGGGTATGCCGACTTACCAGGCACCACTCGATGGAAAACGGTGTTGGATGTCCTTAAATTTTTGTCAGTCAAACCCATGCGTCGAAAGGTCTCGTAATAGAGGATGTTGATACTGCTACCTCCGTCCATGAGTACCTTGGTAAATTTATATCCACCGACCTGAGGCGCCACCACCAAGGCTAACTGGCCCGGATTATCAACCCGGGGCGGGTGATCTTCCCTGCTCCATACAATAGGCTGCTCTGACCACCTTAAGTAACGGGGAACTGCCGGCTCAACAGAGTTCACGGCCCTCTTATGAACCTTCTGGTCACGCTTGCACAAGCTAGTGGTGAACACATGATACTGCCCACTATTCAGCTGCTTCGGATGGCTTTGATAACCCGACTGCTGCTGCTGTTGTCCCTCCTGACCAGGCTGCTGTTGATTATAGCCGCTTTGATTTCCTTGAAAGCCGGAACTTGAACCGCCGCCCGAGCCATGAAAGCCGCCGGCTCCTGAGCCGCCGTCCGATCCATGATTGCCATCAAACGTGTTGGAATTCTTGAAAGCCTTCATGATCGCGCAATCTTTCCATAAGTGGGTGGTGGGTCATTCCCAGGTGCCGTGTCTCGGGCAAGGCTCATTGAGTAGCTGCTCAAGAGATGGGCCTGACCCGCCAGATCGAGGGGGCGGTTTTCCCTTACGTCTCTGATTGTTACCCTACGCATTGGCATTGGCCACAAACTCCGGGTTACCCTCAGCCTTATGCTTGTTGCCTCCTTGATTCATCGGGTTATGCTGCTGACCCTTTCCATTGCCGTTCTTCTTTCCCTTCCCTGTCTTTTCCTCATCAGACGCGGGATCCTTGGTACTATCAGAGTCGACGTATTTGACTAAAGCTGCCATTAGCGTACCCATATCATTGCAATCACGCTTGGCGCCCCAGTTTCTGTCTTAGCGGCTCAAAACGGCAATTCTTCTCCAACATGAGGACTTCAGAGCCGGCATCCATCTTATCAGACGAATGTATTATCTCCTTGACCCGGTGCACCCAATGAGTTGTGGATTCACCCTCCTCCTGCTTACAATTTGTCAAGTCCACAATCGACATGGATTGCTTGCAAGTGTCTTTGAAGTTCTAGATGAATCGGGCCTTTAGCTCTGCCCATGAACTAATGGAATTGGGCGGCAAGCCCTTTAACCAAGATCGGGCCGTTCCATCCAACATCATGGTGAAGTACTTATCCATTGCCGCGTCGCTGACCTCCAACAGCTCCATGGCCATCTCATAACTTTCGATCCACGCTCCAGGCTGTAAGTCGGCCGTGTAATTTGGCACCTTTTGAGGTCCCTTGAAGTCCTTGGGTAGGCGTACATTACGCAGAGTCGGCACCAAACAAGGAACACCGCCGGTTCTAGTAGCCACTCCCGTCTCAACGGAAGTCGTCGGATACTCTGGGGAATCTTGATGAGCCATCTGTTGAGCCACTAGCTGAGCCGCTCGCTCGTTCTCCTGACGTATTCGGTCTTGTACCGGGTTATAGCCACCGGGCTGGTTACGGCGCTGGGCGTTGCTTGACAAAGCTTCTGACTCCATGTGCCTGTTGTAACTTGGACTCCGGTTTTGACGAGGCGGTGCTAACCAAGGCGGTGGAGTCGAATGAATCCTGTCCCGGCTATAAGAATAAGTCTCTTGCTGAGCCAGGGCCGTCTGGACAAGTTCTCTAATCCTCTGGGTCTCCACCGCTGTCGGATCATCACCGTCCACTGGGAGAGCCGTCAAACGCGCCGATGCTGCAATTAAGTTCTCCATGGGGATGGAAAAGTGACCCGTTGGTATTGGTACATAACGGGGTGGAGCCATACTCCCATGAGGAGGTGCCATCTCTCGAGGCTGAGTCGGTCCTCCTGCTCCGGCTGTCATGAACTGATTTGCTTCAGGCGGATTGCTAGGGCCGGCATCGGCTGTAGCGAAAAGGTTCTGAGGGTCGTAAATCGGAGGCAAACAGGATTGAGTTTTCTGGTGCCTCCTTCTCATCACCTCATTAGATGCGTTCAGGTTCATCGTAAGCTGGAAAGCCTCTGACTGGAGCTGTTGCGCCCGTGCATCCAAAGTCGCTCGTTCTGTAGCTAACCTGGTGTCCTCAGCTGCCAAGGCCTCCTTGGCCCGAGCTATCTCCTCGCGCACTTGTGCCACCTCCGCGTTATGCTCATCTTGATTTGCAGGAATAACCATGGCGGTTAACAGGGCCGTAAGCTTATCCATGAGATCTATCAGTATCTAAGCTGGCGGGCTCACAGGGCCTCCTGCCCCGGCCGCTCCTGACCCGGACGTTATTGCTGCAGCGGTTGTAGAGTTTTGGCCGGGTTGAGTCCCGGCCATGAAGACTCGTGCCCATCTTGGTGGCTCATAGGGGTCCGGAATACTGGGGCCATCGGAACAGCCCCCAAGCACGCCATCTTGCACTTGATACAGCGAATCTGTTGAAACGGCGAACGAATCACCGTCAAAGAGGAAGGCCGTCTCACCACCATCTTCAGATCCTTCAGAAAGTTCCTCTCCGTGGATGCAGCCCACGAAGGCACGCTTCATGACGGGTTGAACTCGGGCGGGTCTCGCACGCTGAGCCGTCTCGACGAGGCCGGTGTAGTTGTCCGGCTCAGGGCCCGGCTCACCAATCCGGCCGATGAAGACGTGGATTCCGCCGAAGGGGGCCCGGTACCTGTACTCAATTGAGCCAGCATCGGGGCCCCAGCCTTCGTTATCGATGTAGATCTTGCCGCGGCGACTCTTGGTCATCCGGCCAACTACGTATCCCTTGAGCCCTTTGAAGCTGCCCTTCAAGAACTCAAATCCACCGTGCGATGTCCCCACGGTGGGCGCCAACTGTCGTGGAATTGTCACGGCAGATGTCCTCTTGCAAGGACTTAGTCGTGGAGCCATCGCAACTAGGAAGCTTAAAGGGGTTAATCGGGACAAAGGACACGAGAGAGTTATGTTAGGGAACGTAGTAATTTCAAAAAAATTCCTACGCACACGCAAGATCATGGTGATGGCATAGCAACAAGAGGGGAGAGTATTGTCCACGTACCCTCGTAGACCGTAAGCGGAAGCGTCATGACAACGCGGTTGATGTAGTCGTACGTCTTCACGATCCGACCGATCCAAGTACCGAACGTACGGCACCTCCGAGTTCAGCACACGTTCAGCTCAATGACGATCTCCGGCCTCCGATCCAACAAAGCTCCGGAGATGAGTTTCGTCAGCACGACAGTGTGGTGACGATGATGATGTTCTACCGGTGCAGGGCTTCGCCTAAACTCCACGACGATATGACCGAGGTGGAATATGGTGGAGGGGGGCACCGCACACGGCTAAGGAATGATCCGTAGATCAACTTGTGTGTCCATGGGTGCCCCCCCCCCCGCCCCCGTATAAAAAGGAGCCAGGGGGAGGAGGCGGCCGGCCAAGGAGGGCGCGCCAAGGGGGGAGTCCTACTCCCACCAGGAGTAGGACTCCCTTCTTTCCTAGTTGGAGTAGGAGAAGGGGGGAAAGAGGAGGAAGAGGGGAAGGAAAGGGGGGGGGCGCCGCCCCCCTTCCCTTGTCCTATTCGGACTAGGAAGGGGAGGGGCGCGCGGCCCCCTCCTGCCTCCTTCCCTCTTCTCCCTCGAGGCCCATGCTCATATTGGTTCCTACATATTCTACGAAGATCTTTATCGGTCAAACCGCATAACAACATACGTTGTTCCCTTTGTCATCGGTAGGTTACTTGCCCGAGATTTGATCGTCGGTATCCAATACCTAGTTCAATCTCGTTACCGGCAAGTCTCTTTACTCGTTACGTAATGCATCATCCGTAACCAACTCATTGGTTACATTGCTTGCAAGGCTTATAGTGATGTGCATTACCGAGAGGGCCCAGAGATACCTCTCCGACAATCGAAGTGACAAAACCTAATCTCGAAATACGCCAACTCAACATGTACCTTCGGAGACACCTGTAGTACTCCTTTATAATCACCCAGTTACATTGTGACGTTTGGTAGTACCCAAAGTGTTCCTCCGGTAAACGGGAGTTGCATAATTCTCATTGTTACAGGAACATGTGTAAGTCATGAAGAAAGCAATAGCAGTATACTAAACGATCAAGTGCTAGGCTAACGGAATGGGTCATGTCAATCACACCATTCTCCTAATGATGTGATTCCATTAATCAAATGACAACACATGTCTATGGTTAGGAAACATAACCATCTTTGGTCAATGAGCTAGTCAAGTAGAGGCATACTAGTGACTATATGGTTGTCTATGTATTCACACATGTATCATGTTTCCGGTTAATACAATTCTAGCATGAATAATAAACATTTATCATGATATGAGGAAATAAATAATAACTTTATTATTGCCTCTAGGGCATATTTCCTTCAGTCTCCCACTTGCACTAGAGTCAATAATCTAGATTACATATTAATGATTCTAACACCCATGGAGTCTTGGTGCTAATCATGTTTTGCTCGTGAGAGAGGCTTAGTCAACGGGTCTGCAACATTCAGATCCGTATGTATCTTGCAAATCTCTATGTCTCCCACTTGGACTTGGTCCCAAATGGAATTGAAGCGTCTCTTGATGTGCTTGGTCCTCTTGTGAAATCTGGATTCCTTTGCCAAGGCAATTGCACCAGTATTGTCAGAGAAGATCTTCATTGGTCCCGATGCACTAGGTATGACACCTAGATCGGAAATGAACTCCTTCATCCAGACTCCTTCATTTGCTGCTTCTGAAGCAGCTATGTACTCCGCTTCACATGTAGATCCCGCCACGACGCTTTGTTTAGAACTGCACCAACTTACAGCTCCGCCGTTTAATAAAAACACGTATCCGGTTTGCGATTTAGAATCGTCCGGATCTGTGTCAAAGCTTGCATCGACATAACCATTTACAACTAGCTCTTTGTCACCTCCATATACGAGAAACATATCCTTAGTCCTTTTCAGGTATTTCAGGATGTTCTTGACCGTTGTCCAGTGATCCACTCATGGATTACTTTGGTACCTTCCTGCCAAACTTATTGCTAAGCATACGTCAGGTCTGGTACACAGCATTGCATACATGATAGAGCCTATGGCTGAAGCATAGGGAACCTCTTTCATTTTCTCTCTATCTTCTGATGTGGTCGGGCATTGAGTTTGACTCAACTTCACACCTTGTAGCACGGGCAAGAACCCTTTCTTTGCCTGATCCATTTTGAACTTTTTCAAAATTTTATCAAGGTATGTACTTTGTGAAAGTCCTATTAAGCGTCTTGATCTATCTCTATAGATCTTGATGCCCAATATGTAAGTAGCTTCACCGTGGTCTTTCATTGAAAAACTTTTATTCAAGTATCCCTTTATGCTATCCAGAAATTCTATATCATTTCCAATTAATAATATGTCATCTACATATAATATTAGAAATGCTACAGAGCTCCCACTCACTTTCTTGTAAATACAGGCTTCTCCAAAAGTCTGTATAAAACCATATGCTTTGATCACACTATCAAAACGTTTATTCCAACTCCGAGATGCTTGCACCAGTCCATAAATGGATCGCTGGAGCTTGCATACTTTGTTAGCACCTTTTGGATGAACAAAACCTTCTGGATGCATCATATACAACTCTTCTTCCAGAAATCCATTCAAGAATGCAGTTTTGACATCCATTTGCCAAATTTCATAATCATGAAATGCAGCAATAGCTAACATGATTCGGACAGACTTAAGCATCGCTACGGGTGAGAAAGTCTCATCGTAGTCAACCCCTTGAACTTGTCAAAAACCTTTCGCAACAAGTCGAGCTTTATAGACAGTTATATTACCATCAGTGTCAGTCTTCTTCTTAAAGATCCATTTATTCTCAATGGCTTGCCGATCATCGGGCAAGTCAACCAAAGTCCATACTTTGTTTTCATACATGGATCCCATCTCAGATTTCATGGCCTCTAGCCATTTTGCGGAATCTGGGCTCATCATCGCTTCCTCATAGTTCGTAGGTTCATATTGGTCAAGTAACATGACTTCCAGAATAGGATTACCGTACCACTCTGGTGTGGATCTTACTCTGGTAGACCTATGAGGTTCAGTAGAAACTTGATCTGAAGTTTCATGATCAATATCATTAGCTTCCTCACTAGTTGGTGTAGTTGTCACAGGAACCGGTTCTTGTGATGAACTACTTTCCAACAAGGGAGAAGATACAGTTATCTCATCAAGTTCTACTTTCCTCCCACTCACTTCTTTCGAGAGAAACTCCTTCTCTAGAAAGGATCCGATTTTAGCAACGAAAATCTTGCCCTCAGATCTGTGATAGAAGGTGTACCCAATAGTCTCTTTTGGGTATCCTATGAAGACACATTTCTCCGATTTGGGTTCGAGCTTATCTGGTTGAAGTTTCTTCACATAAGCATCGCAGCCCCAAACTTTAAGAAACGACAACTTTGGTTTCTTGCCAAACCACAGTTCATAAGGTGTCGTCTCAACGGATTTTGATGTTGCCCTATTTAACGTGAATGCGGCCGTCTCTAAAGCATAACCCCAAAATGATAGCGGTAAATCAGTAAGAGACATCATAGATCGCACCATATCTAGTAAAGTACGATTAAGACATTCAGACACACCATTTCGTTGTGGTGTTCCGGGTGGCATGAGTTGCGAAACTATTCCGCATTGTTTCAAGTGTAGACCAAACTCGTAACTCAAATATTCTCCTCCACGATCAGATCGTAGAAACTTTATTTTCTTGTTACCATGATTTTCCACTTCACTCTGAAATTCTTTGAACTTTTCAAATGTTTCAGACTTGTGTTTCATTAAGTAGATATACCCATATCTGCTCAAATCATCTGTGAAGGTGAGAAAATAACGATATCCGCCACGAGCCTCAACATTCATTGGACCACAAACATCAGTATGTATGATTTCCAATAAATCAGTTGCCCGCTCCATAGTTCCGGAGAACGGCGTTTTAGTCATCTTGCCCATAAGGCACGGTTCGCAAGTACCAAGTGATTCATAATCAAGTGATTCCAAAAGCCCATCGGTATGGAGTTTCTTCATGCGCTTTACACCGATATGACCCAAACGGCAGTGCCACAAATAAGTTGCACTATCGTTATCAACTCTGCATCTTTTGGTTTCAACACTATGAATATGTGTATCACTACTATCGAGATTCAATAAAAATAGACCATTCTTCAAGGGTGCATGACCATAAAAGATATTACTCATATAAATAGAACAACCATTATTCTCTGATTTAAATGAATAACCGTCTCGCATCAAACAAGATCCAGATATAATGTTCATGCTCAACGCTGGCACCAAATAACAATTATTTAGGTCTAAAACTAATCCCGATGGTAGATGTAGAGGTAGCGTGCCGACCGCGATCACATCGACTTTGGAACCATTTCCCACGCGCATCGTCACCTCGTCCTTAGCCAATCTTCGCTTAATCCGTAGTCCCTGTTTCGAGTTGCAAATATTAGCAACAGAACCAGTATCAAATACCCAGGTGCTACTGCGAGCATTAGTAAGGTACACATCAATAACATGTATATCACATATACCTTTGTTCACTTTGCCATCCTTCTTATCCGCCAAATACTTGGGGCAGTTCCGCTTCCAGTGTCCAGTCTGCTTGCAGTAGAAGCACTCAGTTTCAGGCTTAGGTCCAGACTTGGGTTTCTTCTCTTGAGCAGCAACTTGTTTGCTGTTCTTTTTGAAGTTCCCCTTCTTCTTCCCTTTGCCCTTTTTCTTGAAACTGGTGGTCTTGTTAACCATCAACACTTGATGCTCCTTCTTGATTTCTACCTCCGCAGCTTTTAGCATTGCAAAGAGCTCGGGAATAGTCTTGTTCATCCCTTGCATATTATAGTTCATCATGAAGCTCTTGTAGCTTGGTGGCAGTGATTGAAGAATTCTGTCAATGACACTATCATCAGGAAGATTAACTCCCGGTTGAATCAAGTGATTATTATACCCAAACATTTTGAGTATATGTTCACTGACAGAACTATTCTCCTCCATCTTGCAGCTGTAGAACTTATTGGAGACTTCATATCTCTCAATCCGGGCATTTGCTTGAAATATTAACTTCAACTCCTGGAACATCTCATATGCTCCATGACGTTCAAAACGTCGTTGAAGACCCGGTTCTAAGCCGTAAAGCATGGCACGCTGAACTATCGAGTAGTCATCAGCTTTGCTCTGCCAGACGTTCTTAACGTCGTCAGTTGCATCAGCAGCAGGCCTGGCACCCAGCGGTGCTTCCAGGACGTAACTTTTCTGTGCAGCAATGAGGATAATCCTCAGGTTACGGACCCAGTCCGTGTAATTGCTACCATCATCTTTCAACTTTGCTTTCTCAAGGAACGCATTAAAATTCAACGAAACAACAGCACGAGCCATCTATCTACAAACAAACATAGACAAGCAAAATACTATCAGGTACTAAGTTCATGATAAATTTAAGTTCAATTAATCATATTACTTAAGAACTCCCACTTAGACAGACATCTCTCTAGTCATCTAAGTGAACATGTGATCCAAATCAACTAAACCATGTCCGATCATCACGTGAGATGGAGTAGTTTCAATGGTGAACATCACTATGTTGATCATATCTACTATATGATTCACGTTCGACCTTTCAGTCTCCGTGTTTCGAGGCCATATCTGTATATGCTAGGCTCGTCAAGTATGACCTGAGTATTCCGCGTGTGCAACTGTTTTGCACCCGTTGTATTTGAACGTAGAGCCTATCACACCCAATCATCACGTGGTGTCTCGGCACGAAGAACTTTCGCAATGGTGCATACTCAGGGAGAACACTTCTTGATTATTAGTGAGAGATCATCTTAAAATGCTACCGTCAATCAAAGCAAGATAAGATGCATAAAGGATAAACATCACATGCAATCAATAGAAGTTATATGATATGGTCATCATCATCTTGTGCTTGTGATCTCCATCTTCGAAGCACCGTCGTGATCACCATCGTCACCGGTGCGACACCTTGATCTCCATCGTAGCATCGTTGTCGTTACGCCATCAAGTGCTTCTACGACTATCGCTACCGCTTAGTGATAAAGTAAAGCAATTACAGGGCATTTGCATTTCATACAATAAAGCGACAACCATATGGCTCCTGCCAGTTGCCGATAACTTCGGTTACAAAACATGATCATCTCATATAATAAAATATAGCATCACGTCTTGACCATATCACATCACAACATGCCCTGCAAAAACAAGTTAGATGTCCTCTACTTTGTTGTTGCAAATTTTACGTGGCTGCTACGGGCTTAGCAAGAACCGTTCTTACCTACGCATCAAAACCACAACGATAGTTCGTCAAGTTGGTGCTGTTTTAACCTTCGCAAGGACCGGGCGTAGCCACACTCGATTCAGCTAAAGTGAGAGAGACAGACACCCGCCAGCCACCTTTAAGCACGAGTGCTCGTAACGGTGAAACCAGTCTCGCGTAAGCGTACGCGTAATGTCGGTCCGGGCCGCTTCATCTCACAATACCGCCGAACCAAAGTATGACGTGCTGGTAAGCAGTATGACTTGTATCGCCCACAACTCATTTGTGTTCTACTCGTGCATATAACATCAACGCATAAAACCTAGGCTCGGATGCCACTGTTGGGGAACGTAGTAATTTCAAAAAAATTCCTACGCACACGCAAGATCATGGTGATGGCATAGCAACGAGAGGAGAGAGTATTGTCCACGTACCCTCGTAGACCATAAGCAGAAGCGCTATGACAACGTGGTTGATGTAGTCGTACGTCTTCACGATCCGACCGATCCAAGTACCGAACGTACGGCACCTCCGAGTTCAGCACACGTTCAGCTCGATGACGATCTTCGGCCTCCGATCCAGCAAAGCTCCAGAGATGAGTTCCGTCAGCACGACGGCGTGGTGACGATGATGATGTTCTACTGGCGCAGGGCTTCGCCTAAACTCCGCGACGATATGACCGAGGTGGAATATGGTGGAGGGGGGCACCGCACACGGCTAAGGAATGATCCGTAGATCAACTTGTGTGTACATGGGT
>NC_041389.1:167619450-167629011 GCF_002162155.2 Triticum dicoccoides
CGTATATAAAGGAGCCAGGGGGGAGGAGGCGGCCGGCCAAGGAGGGTGCGCCAAGGGGGGAGTCCTACTCCCACCTGGAGTAGGACTCCCTTCTTTCCTAGTTGGAGTAGGAGAAGGGGGGAAAGAGGAGGAAGAGGGGAAGGAAAGGGGGGCGCCGCCCCCCTTCCCTTGTCCTATTTGGACTAGGAAGGGGAGGGGGTGCGGCCCCCTCCTGCCTCCTTCCCTCTTCTCCCTCGAGGCCCATGTAGGCCCAATAACCCCCCGGGGGGGTTCCGGTAACCTCCCGGTACTCCGGTAAAATGCCGATTTCACCCGGAACGATTCCGATGTCCAAATATACGCTTCCAATATATCGATCTTTATGTCTCGACCATTTCGAGACTCCTCGTCATGTCTGTGATCACATCCAGGACTTCGAACAAACTTCGGTACATCAAAACTTATAAACTCATAATAAAACTGTCATCGTAACGTTAAGCGTGCGGACCCTACAGGTTCGAGAACTATGTAGACATGACCTAGAACTATTCTCGGTCAATAACCAATAGCGGGACCTGGATGCACATATTGGTTCCTACATATTCTACGAAGATCTTTATCGGTCAAACCGCATAACAACATACGTTGTTCCCTTTGTCATCGGTAGGTTACTTGCCCGAGATTTGATCGTCGGTATCCAATACCTAGTTCAATCTCGTTACCGGCAAGTCTCTTTACTCGTTACGTAATGCATCATCCTGTAACCAACTCATTGGTTACATTGCTTGCAAGGCTTATAGTGATGTGCATTACCGAGAGGGCCCAGAGATACCTCTCCGACAATCGAAGTGACAAAACCTAATCTCGAAATACGCCAACTCAACATGTACCTTCGGAGACACCTGTAGTACTCCTTTATAATCACCTAGTTACATTGTGACGTGTGGTAGTACCCAAAGTGTTCCTCCGGTAAACGGGAGTTGCATAATTCTCATAGTTACAGGAACATGTATAAGTCATGAAGAAAGCAATAGCAGTATACTAAATGATCAAGTGTTAGGCTAACAGAATGGGTCATGTCAATCACATCATTCTCCTAATGATGTGATCCCATTAATCAAATGATAACACATGTCTATGGTTAGGAAACATAACCATCTTTGATCAATGAGCTTGTCAAGTAGAGGCATACTAGTGACTATATGTTTGTCTATGTATTCGCACATGTATCATGTTTCCGGTTAATACAATTCTAGCATGAATAATAAACATGTATCATGATATGAGGAAATAAATAATAACTTTATTATTGCCTCTAGGGCATATTTCCATCAAGTTATACAAGTTCGGCCCCTTACGATGAAGGTAAGGCCTACGTCTAGTTGGGTTGGTATTGCTTGAGGTTTCGATAACCAGGGAGCGAGATATGCTTCGCCCGGTTCTCGATGAGTTGTTTCTTGTTCCTAAGTCGTCGGCGGGTCGTCCCCTTATATACACGGGTTGACGCCCTGCGGCCTACAGAGTCCCTGCCGGCTCATAGATAGTGTCTGGCTCAGTGACTAGTTAATTCTACCTTATGTTGCAAGTCATGTCATCATGGCGGTTTACCACTATGGGCCTTAAGCCACCTGTGGGCCTTAAACCCTTTATTGAACCACCATCTTCATGCTTGGTCTTGGGCTTCTTTCTGATGAGTCTTCTTTGCGTAACCCGGCCCCTCCTGGGCGGCTAACACAAATAGTTATATCCCCAACATCTCCCGTCAATACGCACACCTGCACGCACGCCTCCTGGTATGCCTGCGCGGCACACGGGGCGTGTGGCAGCACGTATATTTTTTTGGTTTATTGATGATTCATCCTACCGCTTTACTGCTTAACTGAAGCATGGCACGGTCTAATGCACACGGTCCGAATAAATAATCCGTATGAGATATTGGTTGCCAGTTTTTAATAATCTCCCATTTGTAAGAAGATTATATTAAAACTGGTCTCATTGACGAAAAAATACAATATCACAGTCTACTGGTGTCCATATATGACACCACGATAAGTTTCATGAATTTTAACCAAGTTTTGGATTTACTGAATTTTAAAAATATATATTCTCAATATTTTGAAATCTCTTGCACAGGCAAACATGCACCCAAGGACACATATGAATTTGCAACCCATTTCGGTGCACATGTAGCTCAAATTTGATTTTTGCACATTAAATCCCTAGGAAATCAATCAATGTATAAAAACGGTTGAATTGTGTATGTTTTTTTAATAACACGACACTCCGCCTTTCGTCACATGTTCACTACAGAAAAAGTTTGACATGCTTCAAAGCGGCTGTGGTGGTGCGGGATGTGTGTGTTTATGTGTGGGGGGTGGGGGAGGGGTCCGGCAGTACACTACGAGTCGTGAACCTCCGTGTGGGATTATTGATCATTTTGTGAGTCATATATGCCACATCAAAGTCGTGAATTGGTTATTTAAAGCATTATACAGCCCTTTCATACATAATGTTCGGGCCACATGCATGCATTGGTGGTCCTCTCGGACACTCTCCCTCGTGCGGTTATCAGCGACGTGCCCATTCGTTAGCCAGTAAAGGTTTTCAGTTTCCACCGACAACAAGAGGCATTTGACCAAAAGGTGGATTCATCTTGGCATGTGTGTGGTGTGGATCATGGTGGGATTCCATATCAAAGTTCGAGCACGTGCGTACACACTCCCACCGGCTTGAAGTGAAGGGGCTACGCGCGTTGTGGTGTAGTGCGTTTCCGGTTTGCGAAGCATGTGCCACATCAAAGTTGTGCATTAATTGGGTATTCAAACATCATGTAACACAAGGGCGCATGCACGCGGTGGTTTTGTCCTATGACATCACTCGCATGTGCCTCTCTCTGTGGGCCCACGAGGTCGTCATCGACCAGTTGAACGTACAACGAGAGAGAGGTTAATTTGACAAACAGCGATGGTTCTTTTTTGGTTTGTGTTACGTATATGCACGGTATAGGAGTATGTACATGTCAAAGAGGGGGCAACATGAATACTCTCTCTCTATATATATATATAGAGAGAGACTAACACTATTCTGATCCTGGGATCAGAATAGTTATTTGGATCACGGCGCGCCCTTATAGGAGCGATCACGTTGTTCCCGAACTGCCCCACCAGACTCGACTAAAAAAACGGACCGCGAGGCCATGCCCAAGAACTGCCGCACAACCTCCCCTCGATCCCACGATCCAGTCGCCACCGACCTCGCCCTGATCCCACACCGCTGGTGCCCCGCCCCAGATCCAGTCGCCTCTGGGAGCCCCGCCGCAGAACAACCCGCCCCCACATCTCCTGCCCCGCCCCGAACCTCCCCGCCGTCGGTGCCTCACTGGCCGTCGCTCCCGCCAACCACGCAAGCCGCCGGTGTCGGTCCTCCCGTTAACGCCATCGCCGCCAACCCACGCCAGCGCTGCCGGCTTCACCACCACCCCGCACCATCCTCCACCGCGGGCTGCCGCCGACTGCCTTCCAGCCGCGGTCGAGTCGCCCAGCACTTCGATCTGCACCGATGCCGCCTCCCTCGCCTGAATCCGGCCACCGCACCGTCCCCGGTGCACTGCCCCTCCCGTGGCCAGACGGCCACCACCACCGGCCTGCAGCTGCTGGAGCGCCGCCGACGAGCATGCCTCCCTCCACCACCGGCCTGCAACTGTTTTTGCCCTCTTCCTCCGTGTTGCTGCTGCCATACACTCCACCCAGCGCGCGAGTCTCCACATCGAGCTGCCCCTCTCCTTGTACTAACAGTGCATACAAGCTGTTTGTGTATATGTCTCAAACAAAAAAGTGTGTTTTCTCTAACATTTTACCCTGTCTCGGTGCATCCTCTCTCTTTGGTTACAGGAGAAGTTCATATACAGCTACAATAGCAAAGTTCATGTCAGAAAAACTGATGTCCATTTATATGGACGTTCATAATTGTTGTGTGTATGTAGGGAAGCACAAAAAACTTGTAGCTGATAAATTTTCCTTTTATTTAGCCGTAGCAATCTTTCTTGATGCCTGCTCTTTTTGAAGTGATTAAATGATGCTTGTTTATAGTTCATGTTGGTGCTTGATCTTGGAAATATATTACAGTGCGCGGATGTGATGTTGAATTAGAAATAACCGAGCAGTCCGATGAGTATAAAAAACTTATATTTTCCTGTTTCTCAAGAAATAACGGAGAAGTTCATATTAAAATTTAATATGAAGTATAAAAAAACCTTGAAGTTCAAATTTAGAAAATGCGGTGGATCAGCGTTTGTTTGAATTTTTTCCTTTTAAATAAAAACTAAAATTATTTCTGAAAAACAAAAAAAATAAGAAGGTCAAACTACAACAACAGAGAAGTACAAGGTTTAAAAACAAAAAAATGGAAAAGTCCAAATATAAAAAGAGGAACATTTCAAAAAATTTATGAAAAAAAATCCCCGTTATAAAAAACTAGAAGTTCAAATTAGAATAAAAGGAACAAATAAAAAAGTTTTAAAAAATCCTGTTTCTTAAAAAACTAGAAGTTCAAATTTAAGTAACGGAGCAGGAAAGTTGTGTGTTTTCAACAGCTTATTCATGTGCAGCAGAAGTTCAAGTCAAACTAATGGGGTGATTCAGCGCTTATTCTTGAGAAAGAGGAGAAAATTATACATGCTCTGTAGGTCAAAAGTTTGGCTTTAATTTATGTTTTGTGAAGGTCAAAATGTTGTGTTCGAGAAGGTCAAGTGTGTTATCTCAGCAAGTTCAAAATAAATTTAAACATGCAAGGTAAAACATGCAAGAAAACAAAAGGGAGAAGTTCAATTTCTAAAGATGACGCGGTTTAACGTGTAAACCAATGTTGAAAGAAAATGAGAAGTTTAATTTCTAAAGATGAAGCGGTTCGACGTGCAACCCAATGTTGAAAGAAAACAAAAAGAAAGGAGAAGTTCAATTTCTAAAGATGATGTGGTTCGACGTACTAAACAATGTTGAAAGAAAATAAAAAGAAAAGGAGAAGTTCAATTTCTAAAGATGACGCGGTTTGATGTGCAAACCAATGCAAAAACACACACACAAAAATGTTGT
Source organism: Triticum dicoccoides (assembly GCF_002162155.2). NCBI lineage: Eukaryota > Viridiplantae > Streptophyta > Magnoliopsida > Poales > Poaceae > Triticum > Triticum dicoccoides. The sequence goes on from NC_041389.1 coordinate 167,624,520, forward strand.
TTTGGTGTCTTAAAATATTTTTATTCATAAAAAATGATTAAGAAATAAAACCAAGAAGGCCATATTAAAAAGATGGAGAAGTTCGATGATTATATAAAACTCAGATTTTCCTCGTTACTAAAAATACGTCAGAGTGAAAACAGCAAGAAGTTCAACGTGAAAACAGCAGGAAGTTCAATTACTACACTGAATGAATTTCGGATGAAAAACTTTTAAAACCGTTGCGAGTATGAAAAAATGATCAACACGGGAAAGTTGCGTGTCTACAGCAGCTTTCCATCGGTATATCATTTGCTCAATTCCGGTGAGTGGATGGAGAGCTATGAGCAGTGGATGGAGAGCTACGGGCAAAAAAAAGCACGTGAAAAACAGAGTGAAGTTCAAGGTTTCATACCGAGAAGTTCAGGTACTTCACGCGATGCATTTTTCACGAATCTGTTCCGCGATAAAGGCAGAACGAATGATCTCGCCATTTTCAACATTACTTGAAAACGGCAGGGAATCACAGAAAACCATCAACATGAAAAAGTTTCTCATTTTCTGTAGCTTTTCAACAGTATATTATTTGCCCCAATCCGTTATAGTTTGTAGAAAATACGGCAAAAATACATTTTTAGCCATTTTCAAATTTTACATAAAACCGTAAGGAATTGGGAGAAACAATATATACCAAAAAATTTCGCATTTCCTCAAGCTTTCCAATGCCATATCATTTGTTGCATTCGGACACAGGGTTAAAACAATATATCGAAAATACGAACTCGGTGAAACTTGTACCGTTTTCTAAATCACTTTTAAACCGTTCAAAATTAAAAAAAACTTTCTACATGAAAAATTAGCGCATTTTCATAAGCTTTCCAACGCCATATCATGTGCCTCAATTGGTTTAGCCGTTTAGAGATGACATCAAAAATACGAACTCGGCTGTTCGGTTTGTGAAATTTTACGACTTTTTAAATTACTCTTTAACCGTAGGGAATTAGAGAAACCTTTCAACATGTGGAAGGAGCGGTTTTGCAGCAGCTTTCCAAAGCCATATTACTTGCCTCATTCCGATAAACGGTTTAGAAATGTGATCAAAATTACGATTCACATTTTTTGTGTGAAGAAAAAACGGTTTTCAAAACTGCTCTTAAACCGCTTACATTTTGCGAAAAATTTAACTTGGGTCATGATACTCGTGTCCATAGCTTTCCAACGGTATATAGCAAGCCCTATTTGGGCAATGTTGCGGGAAGTTCAACCTAACACAGGGGGAAGTTCAGGTCGAACAACTCAGGCAGTAAAATCACAAAAAACGTGATTCTTCATGACCCGAGTGCAAAATCCGCCTATGAGCGAGATTCCTATCTAAAACGAGTATTTAGTTGCTAAAAATTGTTTGAAGATTACACTTACATCACATGGAACATGACTAACCAGAAAAACTCGCGGTAGAAGGCACGGTTGCGAAGATAGCCCGAAGGTCGGGTTCGTACAGAGAGAAGTTCAGGCGCGCGTACAAACAAAAATACGTCACAGAAGTTCAACGTGAAAACATCATGAAGTTCAACTACTACGTTGAATGAATTTCAGATGAAAAACTTTTAAAATCGTTGCGAGTATGAAAAAATGATCAACACGGGAAAGTTGCATGTTTACAGCAGCTTTCCATCAGTATATCACTTGCTCAATTCCGGTGAATGGATGGAGAGCTAGGAGCAGTGGATAGAGATATACGAGAAAAAAAAGCACGTGAAAAACAGAGTGAAGTTCAAGTACACGTGTCGAGAAGTTCAGGTTCTTCACGCGGTGCATTTTCGAAGAATCAGTTTCGCGATAAAGGCAGAACGAATGATCTCGCCATTTTCGCAATTACTCGAAAACTGCTAGGAATCAGAGAAAACCATCAACATGAAAAAGTTTCGCATTTTCGGTAGCTTTTCAGCGGTATATTATTTGTCCCATTCAGATAAAGTATGTAGAAATTATGCCAAAAATACGTTTTTATTCATTTTTTAATTTGACTTAAAACTGTAAGGAATTAGGAGAAATAATATATACAAAAAAGTTTCACATTTCCTCAAGCTTTTGAACGCCGTATCATTTGTTACATTCGGACGTACAGTTAAAAAATTAGCTCGAAAATACGAACTCGGTGGAACTTGTACCGTTTTTTGAATTACTTTTAAACCGTTCCGAATTAGAAAAAACTTTTAACATGAAAAAGTAGCGCATTTTCACAAGCTTTCCAATGCCATATCATTTGCCTCAAATGGATTAGCCGTTTAGAAATTACATTAAAAATACGAACTCGGCTGTTTGGTTTGCGAAATTTTACGATTTTCAGAATTACTCTTTATCCATAGGGAATTAGAGAAAACTTTCAACATGTCGAAGGAGCGGTTTTGCAGCAGCTTTCCAATGCTATATTATTTACCTCATTCTGATAAACGGTTTAGAAATGCCATCGAAAATATGATTCACGTTTTTTGTATGAAGAAAAAACGGTTTTCAAAAATACTCTTAAACCGCATACATTTTGCCCAAAATTTAACTTGGATCATGATATTGGTGTCCATAGCTTTCCAACGGTATATCGCAAGCCCCATTTGGACACTTTTTAGCTGAAGTTCAACCCAGTATAGAGGGAAGTTCAGGCGCGTTACTCAGGCAGTTCAGGTTGTGATCACAATATTATTCTGATCCCGTGATCAGAATAGTGTTTATGTATGTATGTATATATATATATATATATATATATATATATATATATATATATATATATATGCGTGTCATAACCTCGCTCCATGTGGGGACTTTTCTGTTCCTGAGGCAGGTTCCACATCAAAGTTTTACATTATATTAGTATTCAAACATCACGCAATACCATGCAGGCGGTGGTTTCCCTCTATATAGGAACTCACTCGTGTGTGGCGCTTCCATCCGTGGGCATGCGAGGTTGTCCTCCATCACTTTGACCCAATGAGAGAGAGGTTACTTTGATCATCAAGGAATGATTATTTTTTGGTTTGAACTATATAGTAGAAGTACATATATACCACGTGTCGAATGGGAGCGTACTTATAGCACATACCACGTGTCATGAACCTCGTGCTCTCTATGGGGACTTTTTGGGTTCCTATATACGTGGTGCCACATCAAAGTTGTGCATTGCATATTCAAACATCACACAAACAGCTCTTTGGGCCACATGCAGACAGTGGTATGTAGTCCTATATAGGATGATCACTCGCGTGCGACGTACGCTTCGCTTCTGTGTTGGGCCCGCGAGTTCGTCGTCCATCACTTCGACCCAGCGAGAGAGGTATGTGTTTGATGAACAAGGAGGATTAATTCTTTTAGAGCTGTAATACTAGGTGTATATATAGTACGTGTCGAGCGGGGGTGACCAGCTCGGTCCATCACTTTCACCGACAGCACGAGAGAGGTTAACTAATTTGACTTAGGAGGGGATTAATTTTTTGTTTTGTCTTGATATAGATCATGATGTGAGATTACATATATATATAATAGCGCATCTGTACACATGAACCCATCTCACTGGATCAAAGGGGGGTGAGCACACGACACGTCATGAACAACCTCTTGCTCTATGTGGGGTCCTCTGCGATTTTCAACGCATGCACCACATCAATGTTGTGCATTGGGTCGGGTATTCAACAGATATGGATGCATCACACACCTCCATAAATATGTTCGGGACACACGCATGCAATAATGGTTGTCTTTGGACACACTCTCACTCGCTTGGTTATGGGCGGCAAGCCTATATATATTTGTGGGCCCGCGTGGACGTCCATCATTTCGGCCAATGACAAGAAAGGTTAGCAGGGTGGATATATTCTTCTTCTTTGCTTCGAGTTACCGTATAGTAGGTCGACCCATTCCAAGCCAAATTAAGTTTGAGCGCATGCTACGCGTCGTGAACCCTCGCTCGGTGTGGGGATTTTGCGGTTCCAAAGCATGGTGCCACATCAAATTTGCGCATTGGGTATTCAAACACCACACACACCACTTCCATATACATACTTGGGCCACATGCACAGAGTGGGTTTGTCTTCATACAATACTCCCTCGTGAGGTTATCAGCGACAAGCTAGCCCATTATGCGGGACCGTGTGGGCGTCCATCACTTTGACCAACAATGAGCGGGGAGAGGTTGTACGACCAAGTTAGATTCTGCTTGGTCCGTGTTACAATACGTCTTGGTGAGATGCCCTCCCCCCGACGTGTGTGTGGGGGGGGCTACTTCGTGCTACCTGCAACCTCCGTGGGGTCGAGGAAGTCCGATTAATTTGCGAGGCACACGTGCCACATCAAAAGTTGTGATTGGTAGTTAAATATCACACACCACACCCTTTTCATACATATAGTAGGGCCACCCGCATGTGGTTCGTATGTGGTCTCACCCATCTCGCGCCACAAGCACACATTTGTGGGTCGGCACACAGTCCACCTTTGTCGGGAAGCGAAAGGGGAAGTTTGACCA